>NW_002987320.1:391082-403909 GCF_000006295.1 Pediculus humanus corporis | reverse complement strand
ATTCGGCACTTGTCATCTTGGCGGACTTTGAGAATTACTTTCTCATAGTTATGGGTCCGCAATGCCTGATCTTGAGCCGCTGTAATAAACGCTTCCGTTTCAATTTTAAGTTTTCCACGCCGTAGCCAATTGTGCGTGCTCTTCTTATTAATATCTTCGGCATTTATTCTTTTTAGGTATTGCCCATGTAATTTTTTCTGTTCCCATTTGCCTATTAATTTCTTCTGAGATTGGGCTTTGCTATTATAAGTTGCAAGTTGCCCTTCTTCCATTATTTCGTTTTCTTTATTTTCTTGGACGATTTGTTTTGCCCTTTTCAGAACTCCTTTCTTTGTAGTTTTTTCTTCTGCATGAATAACTTGGGCTAAGATGGGGTCCTCTTGATGGGATTCTATGTATTTTCCCATTCCAATTATGGCATTCTGGTATGCCGCTTCTATTTGTCGTAATCCTCTTCCTCCATCTTTCCTGCTGACGTACAATCTATCCACATCAGCTTTTGGATGTAACGCACCATTCATGGTTAATATTTTTCTTGTCCTTCTATCTAGGTGCGTGATTTCTTCTTTCGTCCAGTCTACGAGGCCAAAACTATATTCTATTACAGGAACTGCTAATGTGCCGACGGCGGTTATCTTATTTCTTCCATTCAGTTCCGACTGTAATATAAGCCTCAATTATTATTATTATTATTATTATTATTATTATCATTACTATTACTTATGAAATAAATAAATATTATGCGACCGCAACTTCCGGTTTTACATTTAAAAAAAAAAAAAAATTAAAATATATAAATAACGTTTAAAATTATTTCCGGTTTAGTTTTTTCCTTTTTTCCTTTTTTTTCCTCTATTTCATCATTTTTTTGACGAGAATGATGAAGACGAAGAATGTGAGAGACAAAGTGGGGGCGGGAAGCGGGGAGCGGGGAAAAGAAAAAACCCGGTTTTAATTTAAATTTTTAATTTTCAAACGTTTTTTTTTTTTTTCGTCGAATGAATATTTTACTCTCGGAAGCAAAAAATAAAAAAAAATAAAAAATGGCGGAAAAATTTTTTTTTTCTCGTGATTCGTAAAAACTTTTTTTTTGAATATTAAATGAATGACTGAAAAAAGAATAAGAATAGATAGAAGAAGAAGGAAATGAAGAAAGAAAGAAAGAAAATAAAACGAAATACAAAAAAAAAAAAATTGAAATTTTACAAATTAAAAAATAAAATAAAATTAATTTTTTTTTTTTTTTCATCTTAATGAATTTTTAAGCGAGCGGAAAATTTCGCGATCATGTGCCGAAGAATACCGAAGATGTCCGAAATGAATAATTTTAAAAATTTTTCCCCGATTTCTCATTGGTCGATCCTTGCGTCTTTTCCGATGATCGTCAGCTATGCATGTTACTGCGAATGTTTCGGATTTTTTACGAATTAAAAAAAAAAATTTGTTTCCGTTGTTATCTTATCTTCAATCCCTTCCCCCCTTCTCTCTCTCTGTCTCTCTCTTTCTCGTTTTAAAAATAAATGAAAAAAATCCATTAACGCAAATGTTTCTGTCTCTCTCTCTCTCTAGCATGCCGTCAATGAAAAAATTTGATTATTTTTACTTCTTGCCGTTAGTGTTGTTGTTGTCTTCAACAATTGTTTTATCTAATGTTTGTCTAAAAGCTTAAATTTCAAAGGAACTAATTCAATTCAATTTTTTTTTCCTTTTTTTTGTTTCGACATCAAAAAAATAACAACAACAACAAACAACAACAAACAACAACAAACAACAACAAACAACAACAAACAACAACAACAACAACAAACCTCATTTAATAGAATTTAAAAGTGAAACTTTTTTTTAAAAAAAAAAAAAAAAAACCTCGAAAACTCAAGCTCGGGATATTTTTAATTAGATTTCCGGTTTTTTTTTTTATTAACAAGAAGAAAGAATAAAAAAAAAATTTTTTTTTTTTGAGGAGGGCGAGGGGCTAAAATTTTTTACCATCTTTCCCTCCCCTTTTTTCCTTCTCCTCCTTTTATTTATTTTTTTTTTTTATTTTAAAAATTTTCGCTAAAAATAATTTTTTACTCGTACGGTTCATTTCCCCCCGGAAAAATCCCTTTTTTTTTTTTTAAATCGTGTAACCTTTTCCGCCAATATTTTTTCCCCCACTACGCCCACGTTTTCTCCCTCTCTTCCTTCCCCTTCCTTCCCCAAAAAAAAAAAATTTCTCTTCGTAAAAATTTTCATTAATAATTAAACGCGAAATGAAAGTTTTTTGATTTTCTTTTTCCTTAATAAAAATTTCGAAAAAAAGGGGGGCGGAACAAAGGGATCAGTGGAGGGAGGTGAGGAGAGGAGAAACGAAAAGAAAAACATCGATAATAATAATAATAAATAAAATTTTTTTTTTTCGTTTCACGGACGGAGTCGGGAAAATAAAAAAAAAAAAATTTCGTATTCAAATTTTACCGTATAAATCAGAATATCGATCGCGTAATTGTTTTGAATTTTTTTTTTTTTTTTTAGAAAATTATTTTGACCCCCCGTTTGAAAATTTATTATTATTATTATTATTATTATTATTATTATTATTATTATTATTATTATTATTATTATTATTATTATTTAAAATACCCTTGGCTTGGCTTGAGGAATGGGGAACGGGGGAGGCGGGCGGGTGTGAGTGTGTGGAAGGGTGGTTGAAAAAAAAATATATATATATGTATTCAGAGCATATAACATTTGTCATGAATATAATTTCTTTTTTTTTTTTCCTCCTGTATTTCCGACATTTTTTTTTCGTTTTCGGGGAGTGGGGAAAGGAGTGGAAGAGGGAGGATTGGAAAGGAGAAAAGGGGGCGGGCGTTACGCACGGCAATTTCTTTTTAGGAAAAAGTCAAAAACCACTTTTTCATTTCATGCTATTTAATATCTCACGTTTCCTTTTAACTTTATGTTTTTTTTTCCATTTTTTTTTTTTTTTTTTTAAATTTGTTAAGTTAAATTTAAGTTGGCAGCCTTGACGTACGTTTGAATATTTTCATTCCATCTACTATCTGTCTTCTTTTTTTTTTTCTTTTCTTTTCTTTTCTTTTTGTTCATTCATTCATTCCAATTCTCTCTTTAGTGTATGTTCTTCGCATTACGTTTTAATAAAATTACGGAAAAAAAACTCGAACAACGAGTAAAAATAATAATAATAATATTGATAATGATGATGATGATGATGATGATGTTGAAAAAAAGAAAAAAAGAAATACAAATTTCACACGAGTATGCATACGTACGCACGCACAATTCATTTTATTATTGCTATCATTATTATTATTTTTTTTCTTTAATCCTTTAAAATACGTAAAAAGTGGATTAAAAAAAATAAAAAAGAGGGATTAAGATTAGATTAAATTATGTTTAAATGAAGATTAAAAAAAAATAAAAAATTTTTTTGTAAATAAAAATTAAAAGCCGTTAAAAAACAACATTTAACAAGATTAATTATAATAAATTAAATTTTTTTTTTTACATCATCCTTCTTCTACTCCTTCTTCTCCTCTTTCATCTTTTACTAATAATTATTATTATTATGATTACGATAATATATTTATCATATTTAAATCGGGATTTCCGGTGAGAAATCACGAATTAAATAAATAAATAAAGTGGAAAAATGAAAGAAACGACGAGTTGTATGAATGACAACAACAACAACAACGATGCGAGGAAGAAGGAAAATTGTATTGTGGCGGAATTGTCGGTCGTGGCGGTGATGGCGGCGGCCGTGGTGGTGGAGGTGGTAAATAAGAGGAAATAAGGGAAGAAATTATTGAGGGCATAACGACATTAACTTTACCTCCTGGAATTTAATTTGCATAATGGAAAAGATAAAAAAAAAGAAAAAAAACTGTAACCGAGTAATATAATTAAATAATTTTTTCTCATTACTACCTTCGTAATAACAGTCATTTCTTACCGCAATAAAACCGAGTACTAAAAAAATTTACCCCTTTATCCCTCCTATTATTTCAACCCCTATTTTCCTTCCCTTCATCCCCCTCACACACACAAACGCACATTTTTACTTTTTCCACCACAAACGACGATTTATTCCATCATGGTCCGGAAACCATCGCAATTTTTTTTTTTTTCATTCAAAATATTCAATGACGATTTTCGTCGTTGCCGAAACTCGTCATCGAATATTTTATAGCGCGCTATAAAAATGTAGCAACGTTTTTATTTTTGTATATATATTTTTTTTAATTAATTAAAAAACATTTAAATTTTATTTTTATAGTTTACAAAAAAAAAAAAAAAATTTAATATAACGAGAAACATTAAATTGTTTATATACCGTTTAAAAATTTATAGTTATGATATAGTCTATAAAATTAACTTATATAGCATATACGTATATAGAGCGGTTATAAATGCAATTAAGTAACTATAAACTACGTTTTAAACGCCGACGAATAATTAAAAAAAAAAGGAAAAAAATTTTATATTACATGCATTACACTCTTATAATTAATTTTACGAAATGATTATAGCCGCTATAAACGAGTTTATAGCGCTATATAATAATAATAATAATAATAATAATAAACGTAAACGTAAACAATACGTGTAAAAAGGGGGAAGGGGAAGGAGGAGGAGAGAAACAAAATTAACGTAAAATGAAAATTTTAAATCGTCCATTTTTTCTCAAATCGTTCGGTCTTTTAAAAATAAAATTTTTTTTAAAAAAAAAAAAGAAAAAAGGTTAGAGGTCGGGAAAACCGGGTGAAGGTAAGAAGAAGGGGAAAAGGGGAGGGGAGAAGAAAAAAAACTTTCCCAGCTCTTATTTAATTAAAAACTTTCTTATTTAAAAATCTCATTCACTCCCGTTTTCTCCGTCTTGAAAAATAAAAATTTTCATTTAAATAATGTGATAAAAAACGGGAAGGACGTCACACTCAAAAAAAAAAAAGTTTCTTACTCTATTACTACTACTCTGTGACGTGATGATGACGTCATCATTAATTTAATTTAAATTTATTTTATTATGAATCGAGGCGTTAAATAATCACTACAACACACACACTAAACTAAACTCCTGCTAAAAAATTTTTACATAAAAATTCCTTTTTATTATTATTTTCTTCTGCTTTTTTCAAGTTTTTCCCCCTCTCCCTTCCCGTTCCCACTTTACAATTACAATTTAAATTGAGTTTACCTGTAACGATGATGATGATGATGATGATAAAACTCACTATAATCAAATATTTTTTTTTTTTTTTTTTTTTTTTTTACGGAAAAGTTTTGAAGAAAATAAAACTCTTTGTTTTTTTTTAAACCTCGCTCGTCTACCCCACCCCTCTTTTTCCTTATTCTTTAACCACCTCTCTCCCTCCTGTTTTTACTGTCACTCTAAATATTTTGTTTTTTTTTCGAGGGGGGGAGAAGGAGGAGAAGAAGAGAAAGAAAACCGACTTCTCTCGTACAATTTTTTTCTTTCTTTCTTTTTTTTTGACTGACAAACGAGTAAATAAACGTTTTTACATTTTCCCTTTCTCTCACTCTCTTTCTTTCTCTCTTTTTTCCAGAAATTTTGATTTTTTTTTTTTTTGTAAATTTTTCCAAAAACGTTTTTTTGGGGAGAAAAACAAAAAAAAAATTTTTCATTAGGTCAACAGTTTTCTCTATTTTTTTAAAAAAAATTTTCACTCGCAAATTTTTTTCTCCCTCCCACCGAAAAAAATTTTTTTTTTTTCTCCGTCGTATTTATTATCGATTTAAGGCCCCCTCCCTTTTATTATTATTCGACCTCGTTTTTCCTGGAGTAGTAAAAAAAAAATTTTCGCGTGAGATTGATTGTTCCAGACTTTTTTTAAAAAATTTTTTCCATGCGTTACACACACTTAACACATTACAACGCCTTTTTAACAACAACAACAACAAAAAACATTCGAATCATATTTTCGTCATCGTCAAAACCGCCATTTTTTATTTCTCTCTCTCTCCCTCTTCCCCCCCCTTTTAAACATTTTATAAAAAAAAAAAAAAAAAACATTATCATTATCATCATCCTTTTCAAAAACATTTTCACTTTAATTTTTATTTTTGTAAATTTTTATACTTTTATTATTTTCGTAACAAAAAACAACCGTCGGATTATCATTATTATTTCAATTTGATAAGGTTTTTTTTTATCACGGCGGAATAATATGATAATAATAATAATTATTATTTTTTTTAAAGCGAATTTCTCCCTCCCGTTTATTTGTTTTTCATTTTTTCCAAAATTTTCTTTTTTTTTTTTTTACAAATAAACAGACCCGTTTGGGCAAAAAAAAAAAAGAAAATTTAAATTAATTAACCATAGGGGGGCTGTTGTAGTTTTTTTCCAACAGCCTTTTTTTTTTTTTTTTTTCAAAAAAAAAAAGGGAAAGTTTTTTTTCCCATCCCGGAAATAAAGTCGAAAAACGGGGGAATAAAAGAAAAAAAAAAAATTTTTTCGTTATTATTAATTAACCCTGAGGGATTTTTCACATCGATAACTACTCCCCCTCTCTCTCTCTCTTTTTTTGGGGGGAAAGGAACGATAATTATTTTTTTTTTCATTAAACAACCGGGGCAAAAAAAAAAAAAAGGAAGGGAAATCGTAGAAGCCCCCCGGATGAAACCTTCCTTATTCCAGTAAAACGAATTTTATAGTTTTTTTTTTTTTTTTTTTTGGAGAATAAGTTTTTTTTTTTTAACAACCGTCGAAACGATGGCGTGCAATAAAATTTTTCCTTTTTCCCATTTTTTTCCCTTTTTTTTTGCATCACCTGGAAAATTTTTGTTTTTTTCTCAGATTCCAAAAAAAACAAAAAAAAATAATTTTTCACGAGTTTAAAAACAATCGTGGAAGGAAATAAAAAAAAAAAAATTTTTTTTTTTAATTAGGATTTTTATTCGTGTTATGCTAATTTTTATTTTCCCGCCTTTTTTTTTAAATTTAAATTTTTCTCGTTTTAATCGTGTGATTTTTATTATTAAAATTACACGAAAAAAAAAAAAAAATTTTTTTTTATTACTACCCGAAGGGAAAAGGTAATAAAATATATATAATTAGCAAAAAAAAATTCCAGGTATGTAATAATAATAGTAATAATAATAAAAATACCTGTAATCATTTTTTTTCTTAAAAACGTTTCATTATTAATGCACCGTTTCCGGTTTTTATTTCAGCATCATCTAAGAGCAATAATCGATAAAATTATGTAAATAAAATTATAATTATATAAATATTTAACCGGTCGTTTTTTTAGTACTCGAATAATTTTAAACACGGTAATAAAATATTATTAAGGTTAAAAATTCAACGGTTAAAATTTTTGTCGTGGATTTAGACGAAAAAAATAAAAATAACGGTCGTTTCGATAAATTTTTTTAACGTGAAAAAAAATTATTATTATTTTTTTTTTGTGACTTAAATCGAATTCGTCGTAATGATAGATGATAGACCTAGAGCCCTTTCGAAGCATTGGGGATGCGCCGACCCTTGTTCGCGGGGATGAAACTGGGTACTTGATCCAAAAAGAGAAAATGCGGAGCTGCGGTGTGAAAGAAAGACAGATGATAGATTAACGGGATTCGCGAACCCCAGACATCTCTCTTTTTCTCTCTCTTTCTCTCCGGAAACTCACAGACTCTGCGGAAGAGGCAGGAACGATGGTAACAGATCAGGATTTACCCTCAAAGGGTAAAAAGGGGAAGTACCGGGATCTTCCCTTTTTGAAATGCATTTTAAAACTCCCGCGACCGCCTCTTCCTCCAAGAAAAAGAGCACCGTGAAACACGCCCAGGAGTTTTAGTTGGGTAGTGGCTTCGGCTAAGTCCCACACTCTCCCTACTACCGGGTAGAGAGTCTCCTAGATTTACAAAAAAAAAAGGGGGAAAAAAAGGGGGAGAAATGAAAATCAATTTTTTTTCTCTAAGAAAATTTATTAAAAATTTATGAAATTTCAAACCAATGAAATTATTATTTCTAAACCGGAAGTGAAAGTAACGAAACAAAAACGACTTAATTTAAAATGTCGTTTAAAAAAAAAAAAAATTACAATGAGAAACGTCGTGGGCGATAAATAAAACAAGAGAAAAATTTATTGATAATAATAATAATAATTATTTAATTGATAAACGTGCTAAGAGTTTTTTTTTCTAGGCTGGAGGGCGGGGGAGTAGAAAAGGAAGGCGGGGACAAAAAGAATTACGAATTCGTTGCGAATGCAAAGAGGAAAAAAAGAAAACAAAAACGGTAATTAATAATGTAATAAATATTATTAGTTTAAAAAAAAAATAAAAAATTATTTGTTTAAATAAAAGATTAAATAAAAAAAAAATTTTTTTTAAATCGAAACGTCGGCCATTTTGTTTTTTGTTTTTTTTTTTTTTTTTTTTTTTTTCGGTCGACAGCATCCTTTTATTTATAAATTCCTTTTACCTTTTTCATGTTTCAAAGGTTTTTTTTTTTTCTTCCTTTCAAAATCGAATTTATTTTTTATTACTACTACTAATCAATTATTCTTTTATTATTTTAACTTTAAAAAAGCAAAGGAAGAGAGAGAAAGAGAGTGAGAGAGAAAAAGAAAGAGAGAGATGAAAAGATTTAATTACAACAAATCTATCAAGTTCATTAGTCTGTCGACATTTTAATGTTTCTTTAAAAATTTCAACAGATTTTAAACGTTTTATCTGATGATTCTGTCTCTCTCTCTTTCTGTCTCTGTCTCTCTTTTTAAAAAAAACATCAAATCCGTAACAAACATTTTAAATCTCCTCCTCGAATATTATTATTATTATTATTATTATTATCATTATTAAAAACGGATTATAATTAATATATTTTTTTTATTTTTGTCGTTTCGAAAAAGAAAAAAAAACCTTTGTCGATAGTTTTTATAACCGACCTTAAAATTCCGTTGTTATTATTATTATTATCATCGAATAAGTCATCGTTATTATCATTATTATCATCGTCGTCGTTGTCGTCGTAACCATAATCCACTTTTCCAGTTGGTTTTTCGTACAAAAAAAAAAAAAAAAGAAAAGAAAAAAAAGTTTTTTCTCGTTGCGAAAATTTAATTTTATTTTGATTTATGGTCGTCGTAATAACAACAACAACAACAACAGCAAAAAAAATTATTAAATTTTTTTTTTTTTTTCATTTTTTTCATTAGTAAATTGTAGTGGTTGTAGTAGTAACATTAGTAGTAGTTGTAGTAGTGTAAGAGTTTGTAAGTGTAATGTTTGTTTTTAGTTTTTTTTTTTTTTTGGGGGGATTAAAAATTAAGTTACCGTTAAATTTTGAAAAAAAAAAAAAAAAAAAAAAAAAAATTTTTTTATTTTTTATTTTAGTCTGTTGTCATCATTTAAATTAGTGAGGGAGAGAGAGAGGGAGAAGAGAAAAAAAGAGAGAGAGAGAGAGAGAGGGAGAGAGAGAGGAGAGAGACATAATTATAACTTTTTTTTGGAGAAATTACGACACAACAGGTTTGTCGCGAAAAGAAAAAAAAAGAGAGAAAGAGAAGATTAAAAAAGTGTGGCAGGAGAGAAAAAAAAGAAAGAGAGACAGAGAAATAAGGGGAGGAGCTAAAAGAAAAAGTGAGAGGAAAGATAGAAAAAGAGAAGGGGGAGGAAAATAGGGTGTGTGACGTATTAAAAAAAAAAAACAAAAAAGTTTTTTCATTTCAAATGAAAAAAAAAAAGAGAAAAAAAAATTTATGCGTAAAATTTGTTTTTTCAATTACGTCATAAAAAAAAAAAACGAAAAATTCCAGAACGTTCTAGAAATTTTGTATCGAACATGGACGACACGAAAAAAAAAAAAAAAAATTACGTCACAGTTATCAAAAAAAAATTCAATTCCAGTGATTTCCGTCATCAAATGTTGTCGTCGGGTTTTTGTTTTTGTAACCATCGTAAAAAAATTTTTTTTTTTGCAACTTCGACTTTCCATACAGAAATAATAATAATAATAATAATAATAATAATAATAATAATAATAATAATAATAATAATAATAAATAATAATAATAATAATAATAATAATAATAATAATAATAATTTTTATAACGTTAATAATAAACGAGGAAGCACCACGACCTCCTGGAATCAACTAATTAACTTAATTCCAGTCGGTGAATCCTACAATTAATTCCAAAATTTCAATTTATCGACTTGATTTTCATGCGAGAAAAACTAATAAACGACGTAACGATTTCATTTTTTTTTTATCTATTTACACGTTCGTACCACCACCTTCCCTATAAACAATTATAATTTCATGTAGCTCTTCTTTCAGGTACGTTCGTTCTATTTCAGGTACGATACACATTCATTCGATATTTAAATTTTCGAAACGTAACCGAAAAATCATGTTTTTTTAAATAATGAATGACAGTTCATTTAGATAAAAAAAAAAAAAAACCGGATTTTTTTTTTTTGGGGGGGGGTGAGAGGGGACCCCAAAAAAAATTTCACGTTGTTAACCGTGTTATTATCAAAAACTGTCAATAAAAATAAAAATAATAATAATAACTAAATACGACGGATGACGAGGGGTCGAACCGGAAAAAAAAAAAAAAAAAACGAAAACAAGACATTTTTTTTTATTTTGTGATACCGGAAACGGATTTTGTTTTTTTTTTTTTGGCGCCAAATTTAAAATTTTTTAATATTTTTTCCTATAAATTATGTAGAATTTTAATAATAATAATAATAATAATAATAATAAATAACGATTATCATAATTTTTATTATTAATTGATTTTTTTTTAAACATATTACTATATTTTATGAGAAAGATTTAAAATTTTAATCGTTTCCGGTTTCCGATTTTTCGGCAACGAGTAGTAGTGGTGGTGGTGGTGGTAGTCGGCGTTACAAAAATTAATTATTTTATACCTTCGGTCGTTTATTTTTATCGTTATTAGTTTTTTATAGTTTTCACATAAGACCCTTTTTCTGGGGAGAGAAGAAAGAGATTCGGGGGGGGGATAAGGTTATAAACGAATACGCGTGGGTGGCTTTATTATTATTATTATCATTATTTTTCATTAATTCCTACCGTTCTATCTACCTGTCGTATTGATTTATCTGATTTTAAATAAGTCATCATCAAAAAAGCATTAAAATTCTTTTCGAGGCCGGTCCTCCTTTTTCCCTTCGCCTTCCCCTTCCCTTCCCTTCACTCCCCTCCCCTCGTCCCTTAAACAAATAAAAAGTTGTTATTTTAAAACTTTATCTGGCATCGATTCAGGTACGGGGAAAAGAAAAAAAACAAAATTTTAAAGTCCGTTAATTAAATGTTTTTTTTTTCACACGCGCGCGTCATAAAATGAACGTTGATGACGTTATAAATAGATCGTTGGATTTCCCCCTCCTCCCTCCTTTACGTACAATTCACGCGTAATAAAAACGAATTTGAAAATGGCGTAAAATGAATAAATAATGATTTGTCGATTAAAAAAAAAAAAAAAACGCGTCGAAGTACAAACAAATCGCTAAAAAATAATCCGTTTAATTAATGATGATGATAATAATAATGATGATAATGATAATAATAATAAAAGAAATTTAATTTCACGTTAAAAAGAGGATTTTAATTATAATTCGAAAAAAAAAAAGATTATTTCGGTTTTTTTTTTTTTTTTTTTTTTTTTTAGCACCGGTCCTCAATTTTCGTCTAATATTTGAGACAAAGAATTTAGATTAAACGTTTTTAATTAATTTACAAAAAGATGAAAATAGAAAAGACGACAGAGAAGGGAAAAAAAAGGAAAAAGAAAAAGGAAAAAAAAGAGAGAGAGAAAGACGACTAAAAGAAAAAAAAATATGGGAAATAATGAAAGAGAGAAAAAGGATGGAAAAAGAAAAAGTAGAAAAAAAAAAAGGAAAAATGAAAGGGAAAATGAAGATGATGATGATGATGAAAAAGGGTAAATTAAATTTCAAAGATTTCCAGGTTCCTGGACAATCAAAACCTCTTCTCTCCGGGGTTTTCTTCCTTTTTTTTTGGGGGATATTTTTAATTTTTGAAATACGGTTTTTGATAAAAACATGTCATATTAACCCTCTCGCTCCCCCTTTTCACCCGCTCTGAATGACGTCATCAATTCATTTAAAAATTATTTTTTTTGAAAATGTAATAATACAAAATAAAACCCGAGTTAATTTTAACTAATTAAATATGAATTATGCGAACGGGTGTCAATTATTATTATTATTATTAGAGATTTATTCTACTGACACTTTTTGGTTATATCGAAGAAAAATATCGATCGATTGATCGATTGATTGATTAATTACACGTTTACCGGAAAAAAAACAAAAAATAAAAAAAAAATTCACTTTTTTCATCATCGTATATACGTTCGGATAATTATTTACGTGAATAATAAAAGAGAGAGAGAGATATTGAACGGACTGGAAAAGGAAATTACTGGAAAACGGGGGGGGGAACTTTTGATTAATTTAATCGTGGAACGAAATTAAACGACGTGAAATTTTTTTTTTTTTTTTTATGTTTTCGACTGGAACAGATGTCGACTGGAATTGTTGTTATCGACTGGATACTAAATTTCGTCATTCCCTGTCCAGAGACTCTCCTCTCTCTTTCTCTCTTTTTTGAAATTTCGTAATTTCGTTTTAAAAAAAAAATGTTACATTTTCTTTTTCAAATAATAATAATAATAATAAAACATCTCATGAATATTAAATAATAATATTTTATTTTCCGGTTAAGTTAAGTTTAAGCGCTTAAAGGAACCTAAAATTTATTATTCCTTTTTATTATAAACTTAAAAAAAAATATA
>NW_002987320.1:382403-391062 GCF_000006295.1 Pediculus humanus corporis | reverse complement strand
TTCGACGTGATCTTAAATGAATTTTAAACCTCAAATTCATTCAGTCATTAGGGAAATGCCCGACAGCAAAAATTTTAACCCGTTTTATACACGTTCATCATTTTCCAAATCATTTACATTCGGGGGAGGTGGGGAGAGGTGGAGGTTTTCTTATGAATATTTTCGTCATCGCCATCATTATCATCATCATCATTATTAAAATTTCTCTCTCTGTTTCTCTTTTTCAAAGCCGTATTCAAATTTAAATTTTTTTTTTTTTATCCTTCTTCCTGTTAACTCTTTTATAATTATCATCATCATCACTATTGTGATCATTATTATTATTATTTTTAATTACAAATCCCTGATGTGATGATAACTCGCTCACAAAAAAAATTCCCATTATATTTTCACATTCGATCACGTGACTTTAAGTATAAATTTCAAAAAAAAAACAACTTTAATCGACATCGACAAACAAAATAATTTGGCACAATTTTTACCATATATATATATATATATTAATATATAATATAATATAATAATATATATCGAGTGCGAGGAACGAGATGACGGGGGGGTGGGGTGGTGAAAGGGAGGAGGGGGAAAAGGGAGAGCAAAAAGATTGATTAACGATGGGATTTCGATTGTTTGAATTCGAACGGTTACGCCTTTATTATATCCTTGGATACAATCCAAAATCCTATTACGTCTTTTGTTGTTTCGTTTGTTTTAAAATAACTTTTAATAAATATTCATTTATTTTTAATAATTAATAATGATAATAATATTTTCGAGATTTTTAAACGGTACCTTTTCGCAGCTTAAATAACACCGCAACAAGAGGAGTAATAATAATAATAATAATAATGATAATAATACACACTTTTATCAAGTTGTTTTCCCTCCCATTTTATCATTAAAAAAAAAAATTTTTTTTAATAGCCGTTAAGAGCTTTTAAAAAATTATTTCAAAGGTTTCGTCTCAAGTAGACATAATTTAAGTGGGTTTTCATAAAAAAAAAAAAACCTTCTGCTACCCCGTTTTTTTTTCAAAAAAAAAAAAAAAAAAAGGTTCCTGACACGAGAACCCTTGACCGGCGATCACTCAAAACCCTCAACAAAATTGTTAACAATTTTTTTTTAATGCTTTTTACGTATACGCACACGCACGCACGCACGCACGCACGCACTCACTCACGCCTCACGCACATACGCATATTAATCGATTTGATAAAAAAAAAAAAAAAATTGTTTATTCGAAATTTTTTTTTTTTTACCCCTACGATCTGCCGCCATTTTGTTTTAGTTAATATATTTCCTATATAAACATCAATTAAACATAAATTTCGGAGGATAGAGAGAAAAAGTGAGAAAAAAGAAAAAACATTTTAAAATGATTTAGTCGACTTATAATTATATAATAAAACGCTTAAATCTTTTTACGTTAAAATTAAAATTTATTCCGAATTTATTTCGCAACAGAGCGGAATAAATTTTTTTTTTTTTTCCTTTTTTCCTTTTTTGCTTCGTTTTAATTATTACCTTAAAATCAAAAAAAAAAAAAAAAAAAATTCCCCGTAAAAACAAAAAAAAAAACAATAAACGATGATGATGATGATGAGGATGATGTGGATGAAGGTTACGATGTGTTAAATGCCAACAACGGTTAACGATTATGACTCATTATCATATCGTTGTTGTTTATGGTCAGGTGGAAAGGTGTTGTTTGTGTTTGTTTGTGTTTGTACGGTTGTTTGTTGTAAATTTTAAATCAATTCCCTGAATATTAATAATACTAAACAATTCAATTTTTTCCCGATTAAAAAACATTTTAACTAAAAATTTTCTGTTTTTCCTCAACGTTGTAAAAAAAACCAAACTCATAATCGAATGTCGTATATATTTTTTTTTAATGACTCAGGACAAAGACAGAGAGAGAGACAGAGAGAGAGGAGAGAGATCGCAAATGATTTGTGACGATCGTAAAAAAAAAAAAAAAAAAAAAAAAACTTGAGGATATCGTGTCGTTTTATTCGTAAGACCACCAAAGGCAAAAAAAAACACGCAACTCGATTATCGTCTGCTAACAATAATAATAATAATAAAAAATACAATACGCATAAAATTTAGTCGAAATGTTTAAATAAAAAATAATAATAATAATAAATGAGCAACAAATAATAAATACATAAAAATTCGTTAAAATTAACAAAATAAAATTTTTTTTTTATGGTTTAACATGATGGAATCGACCGCACAAAGTGACATTAACGCCACGTTTTTTTTTTTTTTATCATCATCATCATCATCATTCGGTTATCACTTTCAATTGTTCCATCGTAAGCTTTTAGCCATTTTTTTTTTTTAATAAGGCAAATTTTAAACAAACAAACAAACAAACAAACGAACGAAAATATTTTTTCTTCTCACACCTATAACGTAATTTTTTTTTTTAACGAATCGAATACAGAGAGAGAGAGAGAGATTTTTTAATTCGTTATAACCGCCCATCCCTCCTCCACCCCTTTTTTTCCCTTACACATTTTTCTTCCTCGCTGGGGAAAAAAAAAAAAAGAAAAAAAAAAGGAATAAATGAATAATATTGTTTGTGTTGAAAATATTCGCATGAAAAATTATACGAAAAAAAAAAATAATAAAATTTTTTTTCTTCTTCCATTTTGTAAATAAAGTTATGTAAATTAAAAAATAAAAATAAAAAAAAAAACGTTTTCGACTTAAATTTTATTATTGGTTATCATTAGCATATACGCGATTTAAAAAAAAAGAAATTCATTTAGAAACAACGCAACGCAAAGCAACAAACGTACAAACAACAGGAATATAATTTACGACAAACGACTCGACCAATCAAATTTAAATAAAAAAATTTTCCGCGTTTTTTTTTTCTTTTTTTTTTTTTTTTTTTTTTTTTGAACGCGACGTATTAATTTTTCAAATTCGTCTTTTTATACCAAACTACTTAAAATACTTAAAATTTTATTAGTAATAATAATAATACTAATGATAATAATGATGATGATGATGATGAAAAGAATAAAATTTCAAAGGTGATTAGTGACGACGACGACGACGGCAAAATAATAAAAAAAATAATTTTAAACGTTGAACAATTTAAAGAAAAAAATGAAGTTTAAAAAGTTATTAAAGTCAATGAAAAGAGAGAAATAGGAAAAAAGGAAGAAAAAGGAAAAAAGGAAGAAAAAGGAAAAGAGGGAAAAAAGGAAAAAGAAAAAGGAAAAATAAATAAGCATTTTTTTTTCGACTTAAATTTAACGACTTTGTTTGATTTTTTTCGTTTTTTTTTGTTAAATAATAATAATAATAATAATAATAATAATAATAATAATAATAATAATAATAATAATAATAATAATAATAATAATTTTAACTTTTGTTATTTAAAAGTCATTAATAAACAATAATTATACTTTCAAATATTTTCAATATTAAGAAACGATTCGTTTTACCCTTCTCCTCCCCTCCCCCTCCTTTTTTTTCTGAAAAATTTGGAAAAGTTGATGGGAAACTGGTAATAATAATAATAATAAAGCAGGAAATGTCGTAGAAAAATAATTTTTCTTTTTTTATTAATTTTAAAAAAAAAAAAAAAAAAAAAAATTCGGATTCAGGTATCGATGGTAGAGAAAAAAAGAAATGTAAAATCAAATATACATCGCATAATGACAGAAGAAAAACAAGGCAGAAAGAGACAGAGAGAGAAAAAGGAAGAGCACAAAAAGAGAGAAAAAAGGAAGAAAATAAAGAGGAAAAAAATAAAAGCCTTAGGGAATAAAAATGATTTCACGGAAACGGATAACCGTTTCCGCTTGTCTCCCCACCTCCTCCAAAAAAAAAAAAAAAAAAAAGATTCGAGAGTAATACATGCAAACCTCATTCATGTGAAGTTAAATAACTTTAAAGTAAAAAAAAAAAAAGGAATCACGTAAAAAAGCTTTGGGGAGACAAAAGGGGGGAAGGGTCGGGGAGAATTGAATGCAAATGATTTTTTATCAGGCGTGTCCTAATTTTCATAATAGTAGGTTTTTTGTAATAGGAAACATCTCCTGTTTTTTTTTCTCGGTAAGTAAGGGGAGAAAGTAAAAAAAAAAAAAGAAAAAGAAAAGTTAAAAATTTTCCGAGCTTAAATTTTTCAATATTTTTGGTTGTGTGTGCGCGCGCACGGATCTCAACGAATAGAATTTTAATAATAATAATAATAATTCTTTTACCGCCTCCTTTCCCCATTTCCCCTTCATTTTAAATTTCCTTCCTTTTATTTTACCTTCAAAAAAAAATAATAATAATAATTTTTCTTAGGAAACTAAAAAAAAAAAAATCAAAAACAAAACCTTTCTTTCCTTTTCTTTCCTTTCCTTTCCTTTCTTTTTCGTTATTTTTTTTTTGTTTGGTTGGCAAGGGTTAACGCTCCGGTAGTAATTTTTCCTTTTTTTTTATTACCTTTTGAATAAATTTTCAATAAGTAATAAAAAAAAAGAAAATTATTTAAAAACATTTCAGGTTATTCGATTTAATTACCTGAGTAACGTGTTAATTATAGAGTTAACCAAAAAAAAAAAAGGGGGGTTTTAAAAAATTTTTATAAAACGTGAACTGTTAAAAACTTTTTTATTTAAAAAAAAAAAAAAAAAAAAAAAACGTGGCAGGAGAATAATAAGACAACGTCCAAACTCCCGAATTTAAAAATTATTTTAAACTTAATAAACGAATAAAAAAAAAAAAACTTTTTTGTTTTTGTTTTATTTCACTACTTCCACGTTTTTATTTTTATTTTTTTTTTACTACTTCCACATCAAAATTTTTATTATTATTATTATTTCATAATAAATAAATTAAAATAAAAATCTTGAAGATTTTTTTTTTTTTTTTTTTTAAAAAAAAAAAAAGAAAAACTCATTAACTTTTAACATTTTTTCCTTTTGGTTTTACCTCGCGCTCCTCTCCCTCCCGCCTCCCGCCCGTCCCCGATTTCTTCGCAACTTGATCTCCCCTCTCTTCCTACCTCCCTCTTCCCGAAAAAAAACCTTTTATTAACTCTCATCCTTTCTCATCATCTCTCTTTTAAGAAAAGAAAAAGGAAAGAAAAAAGTTTTCCCGCCATAAATGAATTAATTTATATACAATTATAAAACAAAAAAAAAAAAAGAAAGAAAAAAAAGAAAACTTTTCTCATGAATTTCTTATAATAATAATAATAATAAAAGTCGATTTTTTTTTATATTTTCAACGTACAAAAACTACAAACAACATACAAACGGAAACAAACGCACGCACGCACGCACTCATTTATAAAAAAAAATTTTTTAGATTTTTTTTTCTCCTCCCTTCCATCCCTTTTAATACACCAAACTCCTCCTATTATAATATTATTACGATAGTTAATGACCTTTTAAAAACAAAAAAATTACCAGAGTAATAAAATAATAATAATAATAATAATAATAATAATAATAATAATAATAATAATAAACAAGAACAACACACTACGATAATTTTTTTTTTTTATTTTTTTCGTAACGATATTAAAACAACAACATAAAGACACAAATATCGTCGTCACGCTATTTGTTTTGTTTCGAGTCTTTTAAAAAAAAAAAAAAAAATTATTAAAAGAGTAAATAAAAAGGAATAAATGGGGGAAGAGAGTGGGAGTGGGGAGAGCAGTGTAACGGGAGACAAAAGAAGAAAAAGACAGGAAAGGAAGGAGGAAAAGTTTTTTAAAAGGATGACATTTTTTTTTTGTTTAAAAATAATAATAATAATGATAATAATAAATAAATAAATAAATTATATTTTTTGACTTGTTTGATAACGGTTAAATTAAATTTGTTATAAATTACGAAACATGCAATTTTAAGAAGACGGTGGGGAAGGAGAGGGAAGGGACAAATGGGGAGACACGATGTTTGTGGGTGGGAGAAGGAGAAAAAAGCGAGGGAGAGAAAAACGATGAGTAAAAGAAACTATTAATGTTGTTTAGATAAGAAAACACAAGAAAAATAATAATAAATGTAAATATAATTTTTTTTTTTTTTTAAATATTTCCAGGTTCCCGTCACGTGCCTCCTGGATAATTTTTTTTTTTTTTTAAAATGGAGGGAAAATTTGAATTTTTTTTTTTTTTTTACATCGCGGGATTGATTTTTTGTCGAAACGAAGAAATAATAAGAAAGGGGGCCGCCTTTTTTTTTAAAAATTTTTCAAAACCCGAAACTTTTTTTCAAAAAAATTTTTTTAGTTTTTAGTTTTTTTTTTTTTTCCAAAAAAAAAAAAAAAAAAAAAAAAAAAAACATGTGGGGTGTCCAGGGGCGTAAATAGACTTTTTTTTTTGCAAATTATTTCGGATGGAAAAAAAATAAAATCATTCCTGGAGACAATTTACAAATGTGAACAATTCAATTACATCGAAATTTAAAATTCATGTCATTCATTCCTTTACAAAAATGCGGGGAACTAATAAAACTGCAACGTAAACGATTAATTACTAACAATGATGATGATGATGATGGTAATGGGGGGGGGGGGGTATTGAATAAAACGAAGAGAAAAAAAGAAAAAAAAAAAACGTACGTTTCTAATACAAAAGCATATAATTATTTAAGTTTTTCCTTTTTTTTTCTTCCAGTTTTCTGACAAAACACTCCTAATGAGGGAACAATGGAAAAATGTCAGAAGAAAATATTAAACCTTTTTTTTTCTTTTCTTTTCTTTCCATTTTTTCCATTTTTCCCTTTTCCCTTCTTTTTTTCCTCTCCCCCAACCTTCACCAATTTTTCTTTTAAATCGTACGACGCGTTTTTGAGTTTTTATTCTTTTCACAAATTTGCTAGTCTTTTAAAACTTTTGACGCACACACACACACAAACGATTTTCATTTTTATTCTTTTTTTTTCCTTTTTTTTAGGGGGAGAAGGAGGAAGAGGAGGGATAACTTGTCCAAAAAATAAAACGTTTAAGAAAAATAAAATGAAATCAAAGAAAATCAAATTCGTTTTTCTTTTATTTATAAAAAAACAAATGGCAATCCGAAGGGAAAAAATTTTTTTTCTGGAATCTTTTTTTTTTCCATTCCAGTTTTCACATCCTCCTGGAAAAGGATTTCCCATTTTTTAAAACAAAAAATAAAATTTTAATTATTCCTTTTTAGTTTTTTTTAAATAAAATAAAATTCAAATAAATCTTAAAAGAGAAAGGAAAAAAAAAAAAAAGGTACCGAAACATGCATGACATGATGATACATCTCTAATTTACAAGTTAAATTAAGTACTGTAAATACGGTAATCTAATTTAAAACAACAACTACAAAAACAACAAAAAAACAACAAAGATGACGACGACAGCAACAACAACAACAACTACAAAAAAAATAAACAAACAAACAAACCAGAGTTTAAACAATAATATTTAAAACCCGACGACAACAGGAAAAAATCCTGTTGTAAAATTTTAACATTTTAACATTTTAAATATATAATATATACGTAATAATAATAATAATGACAACCGAATAAAATGTTTAACATTTTTTCTTATCCCTCCCCTCCCCCTCCCCTTCTTTCTCTTCTCCTCCCCCTCTTCTTCATTTCCCCTCTCATTTTCCTCATTTTTACTTCTCTTTTCCTCCTCCCAATTTTTAACTGTTTCTCCAAATCCTAATTTTCTCCTCAACCCTGTTTCCCCTTCCAGTTCTCTTTTCCCCTTCTTTCTCCTTTTTACTTCCCCTTTCAAAATGTCATTTTCTCCTTTTTTCCTTTCTTTCTTTTTTTTTCCCGTCGACGTGCGTGAATTTCGTAGGGGGGGGTACAATTTTTTTGTAAACGGTTTCATTATAAAAATAAATAAAAATGTAAACGAGCCTGTAACACCAGAGTTCGTCTGATTACGTGCTTAGGAACCTTTTCAAATCCTTTTCGGCACCCCAGGAAAATGTAAAAATTGTAAGTAAAGGGTTGCGAGTAAAAAAAAAAAAAAATAGAAAAAAAATTATTTTTTTTGTTTTTTTTGACCATTGAAAGCTTTTTCGTGTTTATTTTCGATTTGATGACGTATATAAACAATTTCGAGGAGGTGGGTGGAGAAAGGTGGAAGGGGAATTTAAAGTTTTTTACTTCCTTCCTTCCTTTCTTCCTTTTATTTCCGTTGCCTTTTCTTTTTCTTTTTCTAACGTGTGGTAATAATATCGATTTGAAATTATAGTCGTATAACGCGTTCGTATTAGTGCGTAATAAACAAAAAACCGTTTTATGATTTTTATATCGTTTTCTCTTTCATTCTCACTCTCTCTCTCTTTTTATTCTACGTATGAAAAGTTAATGTTGCCAGTCTTTTATTTAAATTTAATACCGTAAAAGTATTATTATTATTATTATTATTATTATTACGTTTTTTTTTTTTTTTTTTAGGAGAGTGAGGTTGAGTATTTTCTCAAGAGAATGTAATCCTACTACGTGATAAAATGTTACCATTTCGGAAAAGTAGTAAAGCTCACGTGAAAATTTCAGAAAAAAAAAAAGTAGAGAGGAAGAGAGAAAGATTTTTTTTCTCTCTCTTCTTTTCCCCTTTTCCCCATTTTTAAACGTATAACTTCCTGTCGGAATCGAACAAAAAAAAAAAAAAAATTTGCGTTTGTTGAAAAAGA
>NW_002987320.1:367403-377403 GCF_000006295.1 Pediculus humanus corporis | reverse complement strand
TCAAACGAAACGTTTTTCACCCATTTTCCATTGTTCTCTTATTCTCATTTTATCATTGTTTTCACTCATTCTCTCTCTCCCTCTCTCTCTTTCTCTCTCTTTTGATCCTTTTTCTTTTTTTTCTAGTCTCATTCAAAGTTTAAATAAAGGCTACGGTTTTATAAAAAATAAAATTATTTCTGAAAATTTTTTTTAAATTTTATTTTTGAAATGAAATTCGTACTCACTCACTAACTCACTTTCATTCATTCTATCTTTCTTTCATTCATTCGTACTTTCCTTACTTTCATTCGTTATATCTGCAATGCAGATTAAATTAATTAAAATTTATTTTTATTTTATTTTTACTTTTTTTGTCTTATTTACGCTTTATATTTTAAACGTCTTCTCCTTTTATTTATTATTATCATTATCATTATTATTAATATTAAACCGTTTTTTTTTAACGTAAGAAAAGAAATAATGAAAAGGTTTTCGTAAGCTAAAAACGTTTTCATTATTTTTTTTTGGGGGGGGGGATTATATTTGACTCGCGTAGTAATTCGCGCTATAGTTATAATGCGTAATGAAACGTTTAAAAAAATAAATTAAATAAATAATAATTTTAAATTTTATTTGTCGCCAAATCGCAAAAGGTAAAACAAAAATATTTAAAAAAAAAAAAAAAAAAAACAAAATGGCGATTCACGGTTCGTTTCGTAATTTAAAGTTCGCCCGAACGTATAAATAGAATAAAAAGAAAAAAAAAAAAAAAAATTAAACGAGAAGAAGGAAAAAAAAAAAAAAAAAAAAGTTTATTAGATTCTGTGTGACCGAGACAGTGACTTTATCTTCCCCACCACCACCGCCACCGCCATTGCTGCCGCCGCCATTACTTCCGCCATTGTCACCGCCATAAACGTTTTTTAACTCCATTCGCAAAAAAATCTTTAAAAAATTTTCCTTTAACCAACGGAATCAAATAAATTTTTTTTATCATTATTATTTTCTTTTTTTTTTTTTTAAATAAGATTTCACATGTCAATAAAAAAACCGGTAACGATTTAAAATAATATTAATAATAATAATAATAATAATAACAATTTAATAATGCCGCCGCCGCCAAAAAAAAAAAAAATTTTCTATTTTTCGCAACAGGAATTTTCTCTCTCTCCCCACCTTTTAAATAAAAAAATTATTAAAATCATCATCATCATCATTTTTAATAAGTACATAATTATTTATTTATAAGAGTTTTTACCGGCGTTTCCCCTCTTCTCCCCTCCTACCCTTCCCGAAAAAAATAAAAAATGACGTCATATTTATGGGAAAAAATGCGTTTAATGACGGCGTTGAGGTTGTTTAAGGGAAAAATTTATACGCATAAGAGAAAACTCGAAACCGCTCCGTTTATTTATATTTAAATAATAACAACATATTATTATTATTATTATTATTATTATTATTATTATTATTTTGTATATATATTTTTTTTAATATATTCTTTTATATTATATACATATATAAACTGGCAGAGAGAAGCAGAAGACAATAAAAAGGATTTATACGGTTGCCGCGGTTGTCATTTGTAGTTTTTTTTCTTTTTTTTTTTTCGTAAGAATTTTTTTAAACTTTAAAGTTTTTATTATTATATGGAAAAAAATTATAGGAACCATAATAATAATAATAATGATAATAATAATTTTTTTTTTATTTTCTGGAGAAAAAAAAAAGCGGAAACTTTTTTTTTTTGCTGGAGAATTTTATAAATTTAAAAAAAAAAAAAAAAGAAAGAAAATTTTTTTTTTTTTTATACAAAACGATTTTGTTTCTTTTCGTAATAAAATTCTTAAAGGATTTTTTCTTCGTCGTTTCTTTTTTTATTTAAATCGTTTGTTTGTTTGTTAGAAAGAATAACGTTTTAAAATGTTGTCTTACCTCGCCCCCCTCTTTACTCTCCGCCCCCATTAAAAAAAAAAAACAGTCTTTTTTTTACGAACGATTAAATTCAAAAATAAAAATTTTTAATTTATAAATTATAATAAGAAAAATTTTTCTTTTTTTTAACACGTTAGATCCCTCCCCTCTCCCTTTATCCGTTTTTCTTTATTAGCCCCCTCTCTTCTCCCCTCCCCTTTAAAAAAACAAAAAACAAAATCATCTGTAAAAAAAAAAAAAAAAGGTGCGAATGAATATAAAAAAAAAAAAAAAATTTTTTTTAGATTTCACTCTCTCTCTCTATTTCCGCTTTTTATTATGCATAAGATTTTTAAAATAAAAATTTTTTTTTTTTTTTTTTTTTTTTTTTATTCTATGGAATTGATGACGACATAAACCGTCATAAAATAAACTTTATTAGTTGCTTGTTCTATGGTTTTCCTTTTTTTAACGGTAAAGCAACAAAAAAAAAAATTTTGATGCGGATAAAATACAAAAAGCACGTAATTCCCATGACGTCAAAAAAAAATTTTGATCACACAAACACAACAAACACACACGTCACATTTTTATGTTAAATGCAAAAATGTTTTTTTTTTTTTTTTTTTTTGTTTGATTATCTGCCGATTCCTTTCTTTTTTTGTTTCCTTTGGCCTTTTTTTTCCTTTTTTTTTTTTCCTTTTTTTGCGTTATTTGAAAAACGAAAAAAATTTAAATTGTTTTCTTTTTTTTTTCACACGTTTATTTACCATCGCGCCTCCTTTGCATAAAATTTTCTTTCGTGACGTCACGAATAATAATTTTCCATACTTTTCTTTTTCGTCTTGTTGCCGTTTTTCTTTCAACGTAACGTTCGATTTTTTTTTTTAAAAAATCGTATATGAAAAATAAGAAAAATTTTGATTACCGCCTACAATAAGAAAAAAAAAAAATTTTTTTTTTTTTTTTTTTATTACGAATAGAAATCTCATTACTCTCAAAGGTTTATAGCTTACACAGACTAAACTGAAAGGTTGTCAGCATGAATAAAATAAAAAAATTTCAAAGATGGATAATAAAAGGTAAAAAAAAAAAAAAAAAGGAATAAAAAAAAATTTTTCTTTTTTTTAATAAAATTTTTTACATGTATGTATTTTTTATTGATAAGGAAGAGAGAGAAAGAGAGAGGGGGGAAATGTTGATAAAAAAAAAGAGAAAAAGATGATAAATAAAAATTAAATAGAATGAGAAAAATATGAGAATGAGAATGAAAAAGGTAAATGAAAAGAGAGAGACAGATGGGTTTATAAAAAACACAAAAAAAAAAAAATGAAAATGAAAAAGAAGAGTAAAAGAGAAAATGAAAGAGAAAGAAAAAACGAGAGAGAGGGGGAGGGAGGGGAAAAAAGTAGAAGAAAAAAAAATAATGCGAGAAAAAAAAGGGAAAATGAGAGAGAGAGGGAAGACAAAAACAGGAAGAAAGGGGAAAATAGACGAACACAGATAAAGAGAGAGAGAGAGAGAGAGAAAAGATAGAGGGAAAAAAGAAAAAAGAAAAAAAATAGAGGAAGTGAAAAAAAAGAAAATGAAAAAAAGAAAGAAAGAATGAAAGATAGATAAAAAAAAGGAAAAAAGCGAAATTAAAAACATAAAAAAAAGAGCTTGAGAGCTAAAGAGAGAATAAAGAGAAAGAAAATGAGAGGAAGTGACAGAAAAAAAAGAGAAAGAGAAAGTAGAAAATAAACGAACACAGATAAAGATTGAGAAAGAAAGAAGAAAACAGGCGGACACAGGGAGAAAAAGAGAAAAAAAAAGAAAAAAGAGAGAGAAATAGAAATGATAGAGAAAGAGAGAGAGAAGGCCAAACTAACCGTAATGTTTAATTTCAAATTTTTTTTTTTTTTTTTAAATAGTAAAATCGATCAACAACATTTCTATAACTATAAAAAAAAATTATTAAAAATCATAAGAATAAATTATTATCAGTGTTATCATGACGAGTTTGAAAATTTATTCAATAATTTAAAATCGTTATCAAAAACGTACAAAAAAAATATTAATTTAAAAATTGTTTTGAATTTTCCGAGGAAAAAAAAAGGAAAACGTACGTAAAATTTAATTAAAAACATTTACCTTTTTTATTTTTAGCACTATAAACGAACATTTTAAATTAATAATAAAATTTTAATTTTAATAATTGAAGCACGATTAGCACCGAAAAATCAAGACTGTAAAAAAGAAAAATAAAAAGAAGAAGAAGAAGAAGAAGAATAAATAGACGAAGAAAACTAAGCTATTTAAATAAACTCTTAAAAGTCTAGTGAAGAAGTTCAACAGAGCGATGAGAAGAAGACTTTAAAAAAAAAAAAAGTTCAAGTCGTTAAGCTTCCCTTAAAAAGGCTGAGAAATAAAACGCGACTCTGTTGAAACTTTCGAGAGGTATCGCGATACTCTAAAAACAAGTTTAATGAAAGTTTTGGAAACAAAGCAAAAAGGATTTAGAGCGAGAGAGACTGCGAGAGCGCGCGAGAGAGAGAGAGAGAGATGGAAAACACAAACAAAACGCTTTTCGAAAAGTGTAATCTAAAATGTACACAAAATTGAATATATTCGCGAAATGTGTGAGTGGGTGGGAGTGGGGGATGGGGGTGCGGGTGTGTGGGTGCACACCTTTTACGCACACACCTCTCGACCCATTTTTCCCTTCTACTTTTCCTTTTCTTTCCTTTTCCTTTTGTTTTTAACCGATCTTTTATAAAATTTTCCCTTAAAAACGGACTGCCAAATTTAAAATTTTCTACCGGATTTCCACACGCACACGCATGCACAACAAACGCATAGCACACGCACGCACACACGCATCCTTTTTCACAATTTTTTTAAAAATTTTTAACGAAACAAAACCATTTTTTTTCTGTTCTTTTTTTTCGCTTCTTCTTATTATTATCTTTTTATCTTCATTTTTAAAAAGTAAACATTTTTTTTTTTCGAGAGGGTGTGATGAAGGGGAGGGAAGAGGGTGTGTAAAAAATTCATGTGTTTTATATCGTAATGAATGCATCCGCAAGATATTGTAACATACTGTTTTCCGGGGAAATTTTCTTTTCTCCAGTTTTTTTTTTTTTTTTTTTTCCGAGTCCAAAAGGCATCTCGAACGGAAAAACTGAGATGCCTTTTTTAAAATTCAAAAAAAAAAAAAAAAAAAATTCGAATCAAAAAAAATTTTTTTTTTATTTATTTATAAAACTTTTCTTAAGAACAACCGACAACCAACAACGACAACAAAAAAAACGACAAAAAATTATGTAACATATTCGCAAAGAATAATTTTATTTTTTTTAAATCGATCAATCGATCGATAAAAATCGTTTTTTTTTTTTTTTACATAAAACATTTTTCCAGACTCCAGTTAAATTATACCTTAAAACCTGAAATGTTATTACTATTATTATTATTATTTATTTTTACGATTAATTTTCGTACTGGAGAGAAAAATAAACAAACGAAAAAAAAAAAAAAAAAAAAATTTATTTTTGTATCTTTTTTTTTTTAAATTACTTTTTAAAATTTTTTCTTTCCTTTTTTCTTTTTTCCTTTTTTCCCTTTTCCTTTTTTTTTTTAATAACAAACAACTTTTTGTTTGATTATCAACTACTGAAACTCAATAACAAAATGGCGTACAAATCGAAAAATTTTATTATATAGCAACGAACCCAAAAAAAAGAAAAAAAACGAAAACCTATTTTCCATTTTCCTCTATAAATTTTACAGTAAAAAAAAAAGAAAACTATATTAAAACTAGCATAAAACTCGATAGTACTATAAAAAAATTATTTTAAAAAAAAAAAAAGAAAAGTTTTAAAATTTTTTTTATAATAACCTCAGTAACGAACGTAACGTAACGTCGTCGCCATATTTTTTTATTTTATTTTTTTTTTACATTTCGAACGGGGGAAAAAAAAATAAAATAATAATTTTAAAAAGACATTAAGAGAACATGATAATAAAATGTGTGAAAAAGTTTTTCTTACAAATATAAATATATGTATATGTATGTATTTATTAGTAAAAATGTGTTTTTTTTTTTTTTTTTTTTTTTTTTTTTGTGTGTGTTTTTCTCTCGAGCGCGAACGCGTTAAAAACTTCCCCCTTGCCTCGTCCCCCAGGCCTCCGCTCCTCGCCCCGTCCTTTCCCGCCGTTCTCTCTTATTCTACGGAGAATAATTTTTAACAAACAAAAAAAAAACTAAAATTTAGTTATGGAACATGATAACCTTTTTTATTTTTTATAATAATAATAATAATAATAATAATAATAATAATAATAATAATAATAATAATAATAATAATAATAATAATAATAATAATAATAATAATAATAATATATAGCGGGATGAAAATTTAATAATTACCGACGGGAAAAGAAAGAGTGAGAGAGAGAAATAATAATGATAATAAAGGTAAAAAAAAAAAAAAAAAAAAAAGAAAAGTTCGTTATAAAAAATATTTTACATTGATTAAGTAAATAAAACATTTACGCCGCGTTCGTTACGCGTACGTTATGCGTTCACGAAATGAATCAACGGATTTATTTATTTATTTAAAAAAAGGATATAATAATGATATTTTTTCTTCTTCTTCTTCTTCCTTTTTTTTCTCTCATCCTTTTATTATATTCCTTTTTTTTTTAAATCATTCGTTTTTGGGGATTTCCTACAAAAAAAACCTTTTTTTTTCCTTTTACAAAAGTGGGGGGGGTGTGTGTTTGCGGGCGCGGGTAGTCGTTTTTTTTTTTTTTTACCCGTCATAATCAAAAAAAAAAATTTTTTGTTTTGGTTTTTTTTTTACCCCCATTTAATACGCGGGGGGTTTTGCTTTAAAGTTTAAAAAATTTTTAAGTGGGGGTGGGAACTAAACAAAAAAAAAAAAAAAAAAAAAAAAAAAAACTCACTTTGTTGTGGTTTGTTTGTTTTTGTTTTTTAACAACGGATTAAAAACATTTTCATATTATTAATTTTTTTTTTTTTTAAAAACGCGGATAAACAACAACAGCAACAACAACAACAAACGTTTTTTTTTTGAATTAAAAAAAAATGAACAATCGATTGTTTTTTGGATAGAATAATAAAACCTTTGAGAAATTTAAAAAAAAAAAAAAAATTAAAACATTAAAGTTAACAACTACAACAACAACAAATTAACGTTTTGCATGTTCGTTCGTTTGTTAGTTTGTTTGTTTGTTTGATTTATTATTTCAATCTAAATTTTTTTTTTTTTTTTTCGTTCACGACGAACAAATTTAAAACATTTCACGTTTTTTTTCTTTCCCTTTCGTTTCGCGATTTCCCTCCCACTCCAACTCCCACTACCACCACCGCCCCTCCCATCACCACCACCACCACTGCCTTCTTTTCCCGACTTTAATAATCCTCATCGAATTCTCCAGTTGAACTTATTCGAAACAATTCCTAATATTTTTTTTCTCTCTCTCTCTCATCCTTCCCGAATCCGATAATTAAAAAAAAAAAAAAAATAATTTGCTCACATTCTCTCTCCCTTTCTCTCTCTCTTCTGCCACGTTGTACATGAGAAATTATTATTATTATTATTATTTTTTTAAATTAACCTATTCATTTTTAATTTTTTGATTTTTTTTTTTGTTCGATGAGAGTTAGTTGTTACACGCTAACCTTCATGTTTTTGAATTTATGTTTTTTTAATTCCCGAAGGCACAAAAACGGCCCCGTAATAAAAAAAAAAAAAAAAAAAAAAAAAACAGAAAAAAGAGAAAGAGCGAGAGAGAGTGAGAGTGAGAGAGAAAGAGAAAGAGAAAGAATTGGTGCCACGGCTAATTTTACGTGCGGTTTATAAAAAAAAAAAATTATTAAATCACATTGATTAATGTTACATCAAACGATTTTTTTTATGCATCAATGACTCTCAAATTAATAATTTTTATTTAGTGTGATTAATTTATGTACTACATACATACATTCATCCATCCATCCATCCATTCGTCCTTCCATCGATCGAGTAATAAACTATATACAAAAAAAAATTATAGCAATTATAGCGATCCTTTCATATTTTTATATTTTTTTTGTACTTAATAATAGCGTCAACTATATTTATTGTCAAACGAATGAATTATTAAATAATAATAATAATAATTTATAAACTTTTCATTTAAAAAACAATTTTTAAAAAAAATTCGCACAACAAACAAATATAGCGCTATAATTATTATCTTTTACTATTTTTTCAAGTTTCGAGAAAACGATTAATCGAATCATCATCACTACTTTCTCCCCAAAAAAAAAAAAAAAAATCAAGACAACGACAACAACGAGAATGATTATAAAAAGGGTTTATGCTGACTCAATATAAATTTCTGTCGTAACAACAACAACAAACAAACAAACAAACCAACGAGGGTTAAGTTAAGTTTTTTGCCCAAAAATAAATTTTATAAAGAAAAAAAAGAAAAAGAAAAAAAAAATTTTTCGAAATAATTTTGGGTATTTCTTGTTAAGAGTTTATCCGGTTGGAAAATTTAAAGGCTGAAGGGTTTAATTAATGATGATGATGATGATAATGATGATAATAAAAATTATAAAATCAAAAAAGAGGAGGATGAGGGGGAGGAGTTGGGGGAAAAAAAAAATTTAGAAATTTGAAAACGTTAAAATACACAAAGGAAAAACAATATCGCACTGATTTGGATTTTTTTTTTAAAATGTGCACGTTTCTGGAGATTTTCCAGAGTTTTTTTTTTAACGTTAGGCTAAAAACTAAAATTTTCTACAAAAAAAAAAAAAAAACTGAAACGAAACCTGGAAAAACATGCGAAAGTAATCAAATAGAAAAAAAAAAAAATTAAAAATTAAATTAATAAATTTTTGATTTCAATCAATTTTATTTTATTTTATTTAAAGGAAAGGAAAATTAAAAAGAAAAAAAAAAAAAAATTCATCTTCGGCGGAGCGTTGGCGGTAATTACACGGACCGCCGAACTCAACCGAACATTCCCGATTTGTTCGCATACGGTAAGTATTCACACATCCATACGTAAAGACCAGAGGCCATTCAAATCGTACGTTTAAACATGAACATGTTTTTAATTATTTATTTTAAAAAAACCTAATTCATTATGTTTATTTTATGCATGGCTAAGTTTTTTTATAAAAAAATTTTTCTTAATTTAATTTTTTTTTTTTTAATCAATTATAAAAAAAGGAAGGAAAAAAAGGAAAAAAAGGAATATTAAAAAAAAAATTTTTTTAATTATCTTCCAGCTGGAGAAATAAAAAAAAAAAAAAATTTTATCATCGATGTCGTCGTCCCCCCTTTTTATTATTATTAACTATTATTATTAATAAATTAATTTTTCAAAATATTATAATATTTATATTTATTTATAAATTAATTTTTAAAATTTTTTTTTCTTAAAACAAAAAAAAAAAAAAAAACGCGGGAAAAAATTTAAAATTTAAAAAAAACAAAACCGGATTAATTTTATCACATAATCAATTAATTAATCGATTAAAAAATATCGTTCGGTTTATTAATTGATTAAAAATCGATACCTCATCGATATTTATCGATTTTTATTTATCGATCATTTATTTAAAAAAAAAAAAAAAACACTTTTCGACACTTATTATTAACGTATTTATTTATTTTTATTTTTTATTGATAAATAACAAACGAGGCGCATCGAAAAAATAAAAATAAATAAATTATTAATAATTACTCGTGACGTCATTTATTTATTTAAAAAAAAAAAACATTTCCGATTTTTTTTCGGCGCTCGATAATTTTTAAAAAATTTTCTTTTATTTCCTCCCTTTTCACTTCACTCCCCTCTTTGCCACCCACCCTCCCCCCATTCCTCTTTTTATTCAAATCATTTTTAAACTTTTATCATATAGTATCAAACTATTAATTATGACACAAACTATAAATTATAGCATTTTCGTAGAGTAACAAAAAAGAAAAAAAATCAAAAAAAAAGAAAAAGTTTTTCAACTTTGAATTAATAATTAAATTTATGGTTTTGAACTCGTGGTAAAAGTTTTCTATTTTTTTTCCTTTTGATAAGAATT
>NW_002987320.1:364926-367047 GCF_000006295.1 Pediculus humanus corporis | reverse complement strand
ACATTAATGTATAACAATATAGACTATAAAAAAAAATCTCTCATCAACCTTTATATATATATATATATATATATATATATATATATAACTCTCATTAATTTAACGTTATGACGTCATAATAAAAATTAAAAAAGTTCTACGAGTAAAAAAAAATTTTTTTTTTTTTTAAAAAAAGATTTACTATAAAATTTTATAGCCTTTTTTAACTCTATAAAAAAAAAAAAAAAAAAAAAACTATAGAATGATGATAATGATGATGATGATGATAATAATAATATTAATACTAATAATAATAATAATACATAAAAGAAAAAAAAAAGAAAGAAAAAAATTTTTTTAAAGAATTATTAAGTTGCATAAGAAACCCTCAGGTATTAACTACTTTTGAAAATTATTATTATTATTATTATTATTATTATTATTATTATTATTCTTTCTACGGTAATATATTTTTTCTTCTGCTCGCTTTTTTTTTTTACGTAATAAAAATTAAAGTTTGTGTTTTTCATTTTTTTTTCATTTTTTTTTTTTTTTTGTTACTTTTAATTAATTAAAAGTTATTAGTAATATTAAATTTAAAAAAAAAAAAAAAATTTAATTATACACTCAAGTATATTTAAAATAGTAATAATAATAATTATGACGTAGCAAAAAAAAAATTTTTTTCTTTTTTTTATAGTGCTATAAATAAAAACTAATAAAAAAAAATTTTTTTTTAACGAGAAAGAGAAAACATTTGCAAAACTCAAATGAAAAATAAATTTTTATTTTTGGTTTTAATTACTTAACAACGTACCCCGTATATACTTTTACGTGCTATAATTTTATAGCGTTATAAACGTTCTATAACTATATTTTAATTAATTAATTAATTAATTTTTATTTCGGCTCTTTTTTTTTGAAATTTTCTTATTCAATGCCACTCCCCTTTTTTTTTCTCAAAGGAAAAGATAACTATAAAAATATTTATAGTAATTATAGCAAATCCTCTATAAAAATACGAAACGTTTTTAAATTTTATAGCAAAAAAAATTTTAAACACATTTTTAATGATAACGTGTGTGTGTGTGTGTGTGTGTGTGTGCGTGTGTGTGTGGGTGTGTGCGAACGGAAGCGAGTGCAAGTATGTTAGCTTCCGGTTATGTGTAAACGAACGATATAATATTTTTTTTCTCACTCGTTTCCGGTGAATTCCCCAAAAAAAAAAAAAAAAAAAATTGCGCACGTATTGAGATTACCTATGAAATTTTTTACATTTGAAATAAATTAACGTTTCCGTATGGGTTCCAGGAAGAAAAAAAAAACTGGAAAATTCATTTTTTTTTTTTTGATAAACATTCTCCAGGTGGGAAAAAAAAAACAAAAAAAAAAAATTTTTTTTTGGCGCGAATTTTTTAAAATTAAATAAATAAGTTCGATATTTTCTCCAAGAATTTTTTACAAAAAAAAAAAAAAAAGGGAGGAGGAAAAAAAAGGGGGGAACTTCGACCTAAATTCAAGATTCATATCCTGGAATTCTGGAGAAAAAAAAAGTTTTTTTTTTCTCCAGGTTTTTATTACCTGTCTCGAAAACTCGAAGAATTAACAAACTTTTACTTTCTTTCTTTCTTTCTTTCATTTTTTTTATTCCTTTTCTTTCTTTTCGTTTTGTTAAAAAAAAAAAAAAAAAAAATTTGGAGTGAGACGGCATCGGCATCGGTGGGAAGCGGGTTCAGACAAATCGGGAATGGGGAGGAGGTCGGTAAAAGGGGAGGTTTCGCGATAAAAAAAAATTTTTTTAATTTTTTTCAATTTAAAAAAAGAAAAGAAATTTATTCGATTTGCTAAAAAAAAAAAAAAAAAAAAAAAAAAAAAAAAAATTTAAATCAAATAAATTATTTTTCAGTTATAAAAAAGGAAAAAGTTTTTTTTTTTTAACCTTTTCCTTTTTTCCTTTTTTGTTTAAAAAAAAAAGAAAAGAGAGAAAGATAAAAAGAGAGAGAGAAAGAGAGAGAAAAATTAATATTAAAAAATTTTATAGGCTATTGAATAAATTTACGTTCGTTTCGAACGTAAAAAAATTATTATTATTATTATTATTATTATTATTATTATTATTATTATTATTATTATTATTAAGGG
>NW_002987320.1:358354-364292 GCF_000006295.1 Pediculus humanus corporis | reverse complement strand
TTTGTCGTTGTTGTTGTTGTTGATGTCACCACACAACAAAAAAGTGAAGAAAAAAATAATAATAAAGAGAAAAAAAAAAAAAATTATTTTTTTTCAATTCGTAGTCATTAAATAAAAAAAAAATTCCCAACAGTCAAACCTTTTTTCATTTTTTTTTTCATTTTTTTCATTTTTTTTTTAATTTTCAGCTGCTTTTCCAACGAGTTTTTTTTTTTTTTTAATTTAATTTTTTTTCCCGGGGAAATTTAACAAAAAAAAAAAAAAATCAAATTTTTGATCCCGCAAACGAACAAACAGAAAAAAAAAAAAGAAGAAAAAGAAAAATGGCGGTTATCATCATCTCATAATTTTTCCTCTCTTTTTTTTTTTTTTATTATTTTTATTATATTTTTTTTCAACGTTTTTTACATTACGACGCTATTGACCCACGCACACGCCCACGCACTCACAAAACTTTTTATTTTTACAAAAAATATTTTTTTTTCAACCTTTAACCTTTTTAATTATTAATTTAAACACACCTGAAGTAATTAATTAATAAATAAATTATTAGATGTTACTTTTTTTTTTTTAAAAAAAATAATTAACGTCATTTTTATAAAAAGATGTAGTTTACTGTAACGAATACGTAATGCGGAATGGTTTTCGTACGTTGTAAATAATTAAAAACGAAACGAAAGAAGATTGAGATATTAATAAGTTTTTCAATTGTAATCAAAATTATTTTAGAATGAATCAAAAAAAAAAGAAAAAAGAAAAACCGAATGTTTATTTTTTTCATTTTGATTCCATTTGAGCGTTAATTTTTTTTTTTTTAAATCGTGAGGGGAAGGGGGGTGTAAACACGATAAGAAAACATAATTTAGATAATGTTACATTGTGTTAGATGATGCAAATATTCTTGTTTTATTAAGTTTTATTGTTTTCGTCACGTTTGTTATTCTTTTCCTTCATTGTCTCTTCATTAATCGATTGAATTTCATTCAAACGAGAAAAGGTTTAAAAAATTTTTCAGGTAGGTTCAAGCGATGCGTTTGCATCATCGAGTCCACATAAAAAAAAATAAATCTTATTAACATCATTCAAATTTTTTATGGAATGTTATCAATAAGATAATAAATAAATTTATAAAAATAATTATTTATTATTATTATTATTATTATTATTATTATTATTGTTACTAGACGTTTTTCCTACCACTTTTTTTTGTTCGGTTTTTTATTCTGTCGCCACGAGGTAAATTTTTTTTTTTTGTTAAAAAATTCGTAATAATAAAGAATGACGTTTCCCTCTCTCCCTCCCCCGTTGTCGTAAAAAAAATTTATACGTAAATTATTATTATTATTATTATTATTATTACAGAGAGTAATTTTTATCAATAAATCAATTTCAATGTCGATCCGCGCGTTCGTTGCACAACGTGTAAAATTTCTCTTTTTTATTTTTTTTTTTAAAAACATTTTCTCTACGCTCGACCGTATCCGGTATATTATAACAAAAAAACAGTTTGAATGAATGAATGAGTGAATGGAATGATTTTATTTAATAAACAAAGCTCTGTAAAAATTAATTTTTAAAAAATTAAATTTTATCCGAAGGCTTTGAAATTTTTTGTCATTTTTTTTTCCATTTAAAAACGTTCGATTAATTTTTATGCAGGCGACAAAATAAAAAAAAAAATTGATTGGAAAATTATTATTGATTTTATTGAACGAATTATTCTCCCGTCCCACAACACTCTTCCATCATCAATATTAACCGTTAATCGATTATTAATTACGTCACATCCTTTTTTGAAAAAAAAAAAAAAAAAAAATTTAGCGTAACGAACGTGTCGTTAGAATAGGGGGTAGAGAGAGAGGAGAAAAACGACGTAAATAAAATTACAAGAAAAATTTATAATAATTCGTTATAAATTCGTACGAAATTTCTTCTTCTTCTTCTCCTCCGAGAACGATTATACCGGAAATGAGTTTTTCTAATATATGTTTGTTTATTTTCACTTCCGCTCTTACTCCCCCCCCCTGCCAACTACTTTCAATATAAATCTTTTCGATTGACGCGTAAATGATTTATTCAATATTAATTGATTACAAAAAAAAAAAAAAAAAAAAAATTAATCTTATTCCCGCCAAAACGAAAGTCACGACTTTGTTTTAAAAAACACGACGGCGATCGTAATAATAATAATAATGGGAAAACCATAATAAAAATTCGTCGAATTCTGGAAAGTTCTAGAATTTTTTCTTTTTTTTTTTAATTTTATCGCCATCATTTTGACAAAAAAAAAAAAAAAAAAAAAAAAAAATTATACGAGGTTAACGTAGTAATAATAATAATAATGATAATAAATCATGTCGGAATGGGGGGAAAAAGGGTGGTAAAAAAAAAAAAAAAAATGTTTTACGTATAATTACTGTGTACAATTTTTTTTTTGACGCCATTTTCGAACGTGATTATAAACATATATAAATTTTTTTTTTTTTGCGTTAAAAACGTCAACCGGAAATAATAATGATGGTGATGATAATAATAATAATTACGTAATTACAATCGTCGAAGTCAAAATTTTAAAGAAAATTTGTTGAACGAAAATGAAGCGTGAGCGTCGGTGGAGTTAAGGGATGGAAAATACGATGGGAGCGACAGCGGTGGCGGCGGTGCCTAGAAGGTTTTCCTGCCTTTGTCAAGACGGCAAAACGGAAACTCTCCTCTAATTACACATGTGTAAAAAAGGTGTGGGGGCGGCGGTTTTATTTAACTTTTTTTTTTTTTTGAAAAAAGCAATTTAACAAAGACTGCAAATTAAAATTTTGGTTTTATTTGTTTAAATAAAAGAGCCTCAAACGTTTTCTTTCTTTCTTTTTTTCTTTTTCCTTTTTTTTTCTAATACGTCGACAAAATTTAAATTCGATTCAAAACGAAAAACTTTTTCTTCTTCTATGTCATCATCTTTCTTTTCAGTATTATTATTATTACTATCGTAATCTTTGCAGTAGTTAGTCGTCGTTGGGTTCAATAAAAAAAAAAAAAAAAAAAAAGTTTTTGATGAAATTTTTTTTATTGTTCCAGTCGGGGAAAAAAAAGAGTCACGTGTTCGTAATTATTACTGGAATTTTTAACGTGCACCCGCCCTCACGCACTTACGCACGCCGTTTTTAAAATAATAATAATTATTTTTGTTTAAACAAACAAACAAACGAACAAACAAAGAAACTATTTTTATATTATTAATAATAATCACCTTAAAACGTGTCACCACCACCCATTTTTACCGACGGGAGAAAAAAAAACAAATTAATTAATTAATGTGAAAACGTGAATTCGTGCCACGACATTTTTTTATTTATTTACCCGTCAGAAAAAATTTTTTGGGTTGATTTGCGCATGATTGAATTTATATTGTTAACTTTTATTTTTTTAAAAAAAATATTAATAATTAATTTAAGGTGGGAAAACAATAGGTTGTTTATTTTTAAAAAAAAAACGTGTCGGAAGACACACGATTAAAATTTTTTTATGTCTCTCTCGACTTGACACACACACTTTGAAATCATTATTAATTTTTATGACTGAACAATTAATAAAAAAAAAAAAAAAAAGTCAAAAAAATTGCCCATCTAATAACAATAATAATAATAGTTGTCGTTGTTGTAGTAATCGTCGTCATTGTTAAAAGTTTTTTATCGCCTGCCAAAAAACCAAAAAAAAAAAAAATTGTAAATTATTATTTACGTGACTCGAACAAACAAACAAACAAACAAACAACAATCAAACAAAAAAATCCGCAATTAAAATTTACTCGACGACGTAAAGTTTGTCGCAAAAGTTTTTTATTCCCTTCGTTCGAATCGATTTAAAACAAAAAAAAAAAAAAAAATCGTAATTTACCAAAACGGAAATGTGAAAAAATCAGATGTTCGAAACGACTACAACTACAACTACTACTACTACTACTACTAATACTAAAAAAAAAAAAAAAAAAAATTCATTTTGGAATAAAAAAAATTTATTAAAAAATGGAAGGAAAGGAAAGGGAAGGGAAAAACAATAAAAAAAAAAAAAAAAAAAACTTACTTGGTTTATCCAGTTCGGAAACAATATCTTCGACGTTGGTCGTCGATATCGAATCCGTTACACCCAAAAAAAAAATAATCATCATTTTCTTCAGGACCAATAATCCGAACCAATAAGAAAACGTTCGATGAAAATAAAGATGGCGGTGAATGAAATCACAACAACACATAAGTTTCATTCCAGATATTGTATTGTATTAACTTTTTAAATAAATAAAAAAAAAAAAAATTCAACTTTTACTCTTTTTTTTTTTTTTTCTATTCACAAAACGACAAAAATCAAATCAAATCGAAAAAACTATCATTATTATTATTATTATTATTATTATTGATTTTTTTCTATATTTTTTTGCCGTAAAATAACCGACGCCATTACCGAATTAATATGGTATCAGTCATCATCACGTGATTTCCCAAAAATAAAAACTTATTAATCTAATTAAAGTCATCTGAAAAGAAAATTTAAAAAAAAAATTTATGTATGCGTGTGTGCATGTGTGTGTGCGTACGTATTAAATTTAAAGAAAAGGCGGTGGTAGTAAGGGGATGAAAAAGATGTTGGGAGTGGGGAGGGATTTGAAAAATTAACCATCAGACCGGAAACTGCAGAAAAGTAAAAAAAAAAAAAAAAAAAAAAAATAGGGCGAGGGTAAAATTAAAGTAGTAAAATAAATAAATTAAAGTACAAAATACGACATAAACCTATTTGTTTTAAGTTTTTTTTTTTTTTTTTTTCATTCTTTCCTTCCTTCTTTTCCCTCCTCCCCGTCCTCACCCCCTACCCTACCCTCTCCTCACCTCACCTCACCCCTCACCACTCGTTTTTTTTTTGTTTTCATTTTCGTTTTCGTTTCCGTTTTTTTTGTCCCCCCTTCTTCCACGTTTAATTTTTATTTATTTTTACATGGGTTTAAATAAAATAATAATAATAACAATAATAATAATTCGATACGAACGTTAGAATTCGATTTTTTTAAAAATAAATTTCCGGTTAAAATTAAAAAAAAAAAGAAAGAAAAATCGATAATAAATAAATAAATAAATCGATAAAAAATTGATTACCCGTTTTTATATCGAGTAATTTTTTTTCGCCCCCACCCTCCTCCCTCCTTAAAAAGTTTTAGTTAAACTTTATTTAAAGTTTGACTAAAACGTTATTTTATCTTTTTTAATTTAAAAAAAAAAAAAACTCGATTTATTATTATTATTATTATTATTATTATTATTATTATTATTATTATTATTATTATTATTATTATTATTATTATTATTATTATTATTATTATTATTATTATTATTATTATTATTATTATTATTATTATTATTATTATTATTATTATTATTATTATTATTATTATTATTATTATTATTATTATTATTATTATTATTATTATTATTATTATTATTATTATTATTATTATTATTATTATTATTATTATTATTATGGTCACTCTTAAACACGACAAGGCTCTTATTTGTCGGGGTTTTTAAGCATTTATCCCAGGTCTCTACCCGATTCCTTAGGGACAAATACTCGAATATCGGTGGTGCTATTTATAATATTTTCCGAAGAATGTGGGCCGTCCCACATAGTGCGATGTCCTGGATGGTTTCTTCTTTTAGGTTCTTCATAATCTTCTTTAAATTTCCTTTTATTGAATTTGGCATGGCTCCCAATGCTCCCACGATGACCGGAATCGTTTCAGTTTTTGTTCCCCACATCCTGGTTATTTCAATTTCCAAATTTCTGTATTTCAGCCTTTTGTCTGCTTCTTTGGCTGTGGTGTTTTTTTCTGCCGGCACGGATACCTCAATTAACTTACACCATTTTTCCCCATTATGCCTGAGGATGATATCCGGTT
>NW_002987320.1:355487-358334 GCF_000006295.1 Pediculus humanus corporis | reverse complement strand
CCCGTCCTCACCCCCTACCCTACCCTCTCCTCACCTCACCTCACCCCTCACCACTCGTTTTTTTTTTGTTTTCATTTTCGTTTTCGTTTCCGTTTTTTTTGTCCCCCCTTCTTCCACGTTTAATTTTTATTTATTTTTACATGGGTTTAAATAAAATAATAATAATAACAATAATAATAATTCGATACGAACGTTAGAATTCGATTTTTTTAAAAATAAATTTCCGGTTAAAATTAAAAAAAAAAAGAAAGAAAAATCGATAATAAATAAATCGATAAAAAATTGATTACCCGTTTTTATATCGAGTAATTTTTTTTCGCCCCCACCCTCCTCCCTCCTTAAAAAGTTTTAGTTAAACTTTATTTAAAGTTTGACTAAAACGTTATTTTATCTTTTTCAATTAAAAAAAAAAAAAAAAAAACTCGATTTATTATTATTATTATTATTATTATTATTTTCGTAAAATTATTTCGGTAATTTTCTGCTCATTTCCATCATTTACAAAAAAAAAAAAAAAATACGCTATTATTTTATAGAATCAATTAAGATTTTTTATAGCGATGTAAAAGAAAGACGAGACAAGGTAATAAAATATAGAGTTTAATATAAATATATACATAGTAAAAATTATTTAATTAATCGTTTATGACGTAAACAAAAATGTTTGTGATTATTTTATCTCTCTCACTCTCTGTGTGTGTGTGTGATTTTTTATGTTTGTTGTTGTTGTTGTTGATATTTTAATTGTTAAACACAAAAAACAAAATAAAATAAATCTTTTTTTTTTTATTTATTTTTAAACGTTTTCCTCATCGATAAAAATATAAGAGAGAGAGAGAAACGTTAGGTCAAAGTTCGTAGCCGGGAGTGGTAGTATACACCTGTAATCCAACTACTCGGAGGTTAGGTATAGAGGATGTTTTAAAAGCGGGGAATTCTGGGATTCGATTTTTCACGTTGACTAAACATTCGCTAGGGATTAATCTTCGACATGGATTCATTGGGGGAGCCCGAGGTAGCCCGGTTGAGTTGGAAAAGGGAAAAAATCGGCCCAAAAGTTATCGAGTTGAGAGTCGTCGGTTCAAATTCTGAGAGCGAAAGTTCAATTTCGGATCTTCCAAACAAGAACAAATTTGTACCTAAATAAGGAAATAAGTGACCTAGCACCCTTTCAAGGCATTCGAGGGGGACTCGATTAAGCTGAGTATTTGATCCATCAAGACATCTCTCTTTCTTTCTCTTCGAAAACTTACAGACTCCGCGAAAGAGACAGAAACGATAATAAAAGGGAATGTACTGGGATCTTCCCCTTTTAAAATGCAAGTTAAAACTCCCGCGAGTGCCCCTTCCTCCAGGAAAAAGAGCAGGATGAAACACGTCCAACAATTTCAGTTGGATAGTAGCTCTCTGCTACCGGGTAGGGAGATTAGTGCGAAATACATTTCTCCTGGGTTAACAAACAAACAAAAAAAAAAATTCTCTACAAAAACAACGACAATTTTAAATAATAAAACAACAACCATCCGTTTGTCCGATCACTACAACAACCGGCCATCATTTAATAAAAATATAAATTTTTTTTTTTTCTGTCACTTTTCTCGTGATTAAAAAACCCACGTGTCAAAATTTAATCAGACATAAATTTTTTAAATCGATTTTGTTTTTTTTTTTTTTTTCCATTCTCCTCGTATCGATCGATTCATCGAACGATTATCGATTTATTATTAAATTATTAATATAATGAATGAAATCGTTTTTTTCTTTTTTTTATTATTATTATTTTTTTTTTTTTAGAAATTTTACTCTATTTACCCATTCACATTTTTCCCACGCACTCTCTCCCCCTCCCACGCAAAAATTCGTAAATTTTATTATTATTATTATTATTATTATTATTATTATTATTATTATTATTAATAATAATAATAATAATAATAATAATAATGATTAAAAATCGTTAATAATTTTTTTTAGCATCAAAGGTAAATATAGTTTGACAAATTTATTTAATTAAAAACGATTCGATATAAATTAAATAATAATAATTTGTTTTTAATTCATTTTTTTTTAGGAGAGCTATAATTTAAAGTTTTTATAGATGATGAAGGCTATAAAATTGCTATAAAACTATTTCAACTATAAAAAAAATAATTATTATGTATTTTTTTCCCTAATAAAAACTCACAAATAAAAAAAAATTAAATTAAATCGACATCCGGTTATCTATCATAGAATTTATTAATTGCTTATAGTAAAACGTTATAGCGCGTTTATAAAACGGTTTTTGAAAAACGGTAAATTTTATCAAAAGCAGTACCGTAGCCTAAAATATATAATATTATTCAACGCTACATTCTCTCAGCAATTGAGTAAAAAAAAAAAAAAAAAAAATTGTGTTGCCAGCGTGAAAGTCAATTTTTTTTATTACACGTTTCGTTTCAGCTTTTTCCTTTCTCTCTCTCTCGCTCTTTTTTCACAAAGGCATAAAAATAAGTAATTTAAATATTTCAAGGAAAAAAAAAGAAAAAAAAGGGGGAGAGAGGAGGTAGGAAAAAAACCGTATCGAAAACTCAATTGAGCAAGTTGAAAATCTTTTATAAACTTTCTCATACCAATCCCAAGAGTCGACATTTGTCTCACTTTGCTGGCATTCACACAGAAAAAGGAAATTGAAATTCAAACCTGTATAAATATATATATATATATATATATATATATATATATATATATATATATATATATATATATTTCCGTGTTTAAAAAGAAAGAAAAAGGAAAGGAATAAAAGGGGCGAATAAAATGGAAGAGAGGAAAAACGTAAGAAAAAAGGAAAGCAAAAAAAAAACG
>NW_002987320.1:341544-355136 GCF_000006295.1 Pediculus humanus corporis | reverse complement strand
CTTCGGAATATTATTTATTTAAAAAAAAAAAAAAAAAATTTTTTTTATTTTATTTTAAAGGTAATTTTATTTTAAGTAATTTTAATCATTCAGTCAATTAAATATTTAAAAAGAGTCGACGGTTAAAAAATTGTTTTTTTATTTTACGTCATCGATTTCCGGTTGAGTAAAAAAAAAAAAAAAAAAAAAAAAAAAGTCATAGAGTAAAAAAAAGAGAGAGAGAGAGAGAGAGAGAGAGAGAGAGAGAGAGAGAGAGAGAGAGAGAGAGAGAGAGAGAGAGAGAGAGAGAGAGAGAGAGAGAGAGAGAGAGAGAGAGAGAGAGAGAGAGAGAGAGAGAGAGAGAGAGAGAGAGAGAGAGAGAGAGAGAGAGAGAGAGAGAGAGAGAGAGAGAGAGAGAGAGAGAGAGAGAGAGAGAGAGAGAGAGAGAGAGAGAGAGAGAGAGAGAGAGAGAGAGAGAGAGAGAGAGAGAGAGAGAGCGTTTTTTTTTTTTTTTTTTATTCCTTCTCCAGAAAATTTTCATACGTGTTTGCACGCGTATATAAAACGACCGAAACGATTTTGTTTTTATTTCCCGACGGTTGTTGATTGTTGTTTTGAGTGTAATAATTATTTCGGATTTGTTGTTTGTTTCATTTTTGACTTTACGTAACGTTTTCTGGTTGTTTTCATCTCTCCCCCCCTTTTCATTTTCTATAAAACTCGGGGAAAAAAAAAATAAATATTTTTTTTTTTTTCATCTTTTTATTGGTTTTGATTTCTTTCTTTCATTTCACTCTCTCTCACTCTCTCTCTTTCTCTCCTGTTCTTTTTTCTCTCTCTTTCTCTCTCTCACGGTCGTTTGTTTGTTATTTATTTAACGTTCGTTCTCGAAAGTAAAAAAATGATTTTTATCGTTTGGGAATTTTTTTTTCCTTTTTTTTTTTCCTTTTTTTTGTCGGGGGGATAATTTCGACCGATGCGGGCATTCGCCAACAACAACAACAATCAACAAACGCAAAAGGGGAGAAGAGAAGAGGTGGTGGTGGTGGTTAATGGTTTCCCTATTTTATTTCCGTTTAAGCATTTTGTGGCGGCGTATTGTGTTGTTATTATTTCGTCGTCATCGTCGTTTTTGTGTATATTTTCCCTACGCGATTATTATTGTCACTTTCTATTGTTAGTTTCCTTCCTGTTTGTTAGTTTATCGTCATCTCGCTCACTCTCTTTCTCTTTCACATTCTCTCTCTTTCTTTTTCTACCTTTTTTGCATTTTATTAATATTTCGGTCTTACATAACAAATTACTTTTACGCCTCACGTTTAAAAATACAATGCGGTCAAAAGAATATCTATCGTCCATATTTTTTGGTTTTCCTTTTTTTTTCTTTCTCTCTCTCTCTCTCTTAACGATTTCAAACGAAATTTCCCTTTCTTTTTTCAAAAGAAAAGAGGGAGAGAGTGAGAGAGAGAAGGAAATGAAAAACGAAATGAAAAGATTTCAGAGCCCTAGTAAAGTCCTTTTAAAAAATTTATTAAAATTCGTCGCATGATGACTTTTGAAAGAAATTTTATTTGTGCGGTGTAAAATTTTCTCCTTTTTTTTTTTTTTTTTTTTTTTTTTTAGAAAAAAAATACCTAAAACCGAAACGAAACCTTCTTATTATTATTATTATTATTCTTTCCAATCTTTTGTTCTTCTCTAGTACAAAAAAACAAAAAAAACGTGCGAAACAAAAAATGGTAAAATAGTTTTTTTGTTTATTATTGTTATTATTATTTTAAAAAAATTGAAATTAAAATTTATAATTAAAAATAAAAAATTTTTCGTCGTCGTCGTTTGTTTTTTGTTTTATTATTATTATTATTATTAAAAACTTTTATTATTATTATTATTTTCGAGTAAAATTTAATTGTATTATTTAATAACAATAATAATAATAATAATAATAATAATAATAATAATATTTTTTTGTTGAATTTTGAGCTTTCGACAAACACGTTCGCAACGCATAAATTAATTCAAGGGAAAATAAACGATAGGGGGCGGGGTGGGGGTGGGTAAAGGTCAAAGAGGAGTTTATTAACAAAAACAAACACAAATTCAATACGACTCAGCATTACTATTATTATTATTTTAATCATAACCCTCACCACTCTCTCCTCCTCGATCCTTCTCCCACTCGTCGCAAATTATTCAAATAAATACGTACGTTACGCGCACACACACGCATTCAATTTAATTATTATTATTATTAACGTAACGATTAATTAAACTTTCGGGGTAACGGAATTTAAAAAGAAAAAAAACCTGAAATTTTTCCGATCCATCTACCTCTCTCTCCCTTCCCTCCCTCCCCCCACCATCAAGAAAAAAAAATATATAACAAAAAATAAAATTTATTCATTAAAAAAAAAAATTTATTCACACTAAATTTTATTTACGGTTTTACGTTGTTAATTTACAAATTTCATAATCCTTTATTTATAATAATAATAATAATAATACCGGAAACGGATATAAAAAAAAGGGGAGAGTGAAGGGATGACAAACGAAAGGTCGAATATGGTAATAATTATTACATAAACACATACGACACTTTTCTTTTTTTTTTTGCAAATTAAAAACTACGCAAAATTTAAATAAAAAGGTGCACGCGCGCGTTCTGCTACCACGTCAAAAAAAAAAAAAAATTGAAATAAAAATAAGGTCGATTTATATATACACAAGAGTGGAGAGGAGGGGAAAACATTTCAAAGAAATTAAATATAAAAACATAAAAAAAAAAAAAAAAAAAAAACTTAGATTTACATTTCAATTAAAGTTAATTTCTTTGAAAAAGTTTAAATTAGTTTTCCTCCTCTTTCCAGTACATGTATATATATATATAGTAATCCTTTAAAACCGACGACCGCCGAGTATTCCATTACCGATATTGAAAAGTACAAAATTTTATTATTATTATTATTATTACTATCACTCTAGCGCACAAAATAAAAAAAATGTTTTTTTTTTTTTTTTCAATATTGCTTCAATTCATTTTTTAATTATTTATTTTATACCTTCCCCCCTACCCGCCGTTTGGGCGGGCCCCCTTTTTCAACCTTACCCCTCTACTACACACTAATAATAAACGAGGATTAAAAGAAAAAAAAATTTTTTCCAGCCATTTTTTTTTTTTTTTTGATTATCATAATGCGATTTGCGTTGTAACTTTTATTTAACACTTTTAATAAAATTATTTACGTATAAAGATCGCTAAACGGATAAAAAAAAAAATGGGAAAAAAAGGGAAGAAAAGGGAACAAAAAAGAGAACAAAAAAAGGAAAAAAGTTTTTTTTTTCTTTTTTCTAGCCGAATTTTTAAATATACGTATATGAAAAGTATTTAAAAAAAAAGAAAAAAGAAAAAGAAAATTGAAACTGGAGAACTCGATAAAATTTGTGACGTGGAGGGGAGTGGAGAGGAGGAGGAAAAGGGCGGGGGGAGGAGCGATAAAATCCCATTTTTAACTTAGGACCCGAAATTTTTTTTTCTTTTTACCTAGTTTTCTCCATATTTTTTTTTTTTTCAACTTTTTTCCAAAAAAAAAAAAAAAAAATTAACAAATTCTTTTTCACTTTTTTGTTTTTTTTTGGAGTTTTGCGTGTCGATCGAAACCCGTTTCCTTTGTCCCGAAAAAAAATAAAAAAATTTCTTCTGGAGAGGTGGAAGAGAGGGGGGAGGGAAGAGAAAGGTGGGAGGTGGGAAACGAAAAAAAAAAAATTTTTTTTTTTCTTTCAACTCCACCCATACGATATTAACGCGTATATACTTCTGGAGCGATGGCGGTAAGTAAAAAATGAAAAGTGTTTGTGTTTGTGTGGTTTTACGTGATGCAAAAAAACGACTCCTCACTTGAAAAATGAATTTTTTCCAACCGGAATGAGTAGTGTGAAAAATGCGACTTTTATCCATACGTACTTTTTCTCCAGAAAACGCAAGCACCCCGCACACACACACCCACACACAAACACACAACCGATAAAAATTCAATTTTTTTTTTTTGGTCGAAAGAAAAAACTTCCTTTTTAATTTTTTAATTGGATTTAACTTTTTATTTAAATTAACGATGATGATGATGATGATGATGATTTTAATAATAATAATAATAATAATTGATTTTTTTTTTTCATTCTTTTTTCAATCACGGAATGATTATTAATTATCCAGACATTTGTTTGTTTCATGTTTATCTTATCATTTTCCAGATGTTTTCTTTTAATGGAAAACCGCAAATCATTTTTTTTCTTTCGTTTGTTTGTTTATTTTAATATAAATAAGTGATGCCAACATCAAATTTTCAAAAAAAAAATTTCAATATGGTAAACAAAATTTTTGTTTAATAATAATAATGATAAATTTTTTCGTTGATTGAAATTTTTTTTTCTTATTTTTAAAATTTAAAACGCGGCGTAAACAAAAAAAATAATTCTAAATTATTATTATTATTATTATTAATTCGTTTTAGCCGAGCGAATCATGTTTTCGTTTTGGTGATGATAATAATAATAATAATAATAGTTTTGTCAATTATATAATGAAAGGGAAAAAAAATTTAAATCCGAGAAAAAAGTTTTAGGTCGTAAAAAAAAAAAAAAAAAAAAAAAAAAAAAAAAAAAAGGATTTTTTTTTTATTTTAAATAAATTTATAAGAACGTAAAAATAAAATAAAATAAAACAAAAACAAAAGTTTAAAAATGGAAGAAAATAAAAGGCAAAAAAAAATAGAAATAGAAAGGTTGCACATTTCAAAATTTTATGAAAGAAAAACGGAGAAAAACCCTTTTTTCCGTAAAAAGATAGAAAGAAAAAAAAAGGAAAAATTCTCGTGAGATTTATTTACTGTAAAATAAATGAAAAGAACCTAAAAGAACATTTTGAATGTCTCTCGAGTTTACGGTTCGTCCATAGACGTTCATCGAATGAGAGGAAACAAAAAAAAAAAAAACCACCGACAACCAACCAGATTTTATAAAAAAAAAAAAAGAGAAAATATTTTTTGTTTGTAGCTTGTTTGTTGCTGTTGTTGTTGCTGTTGTAAACCGATACTTACAACAACAACAAAAATGTTTTTCCTTTTTTTTTTTCTTTTTCTTTTACTTTTCATTTAAATGTTCGCATAAAACAAAATTAACTCGAGTCCAAAGAAAATTATATCTCTCTATGTCTTCTTAACCTTTCTCATTATTATTATTATTATTATTATTATGAATAATCTTTTATTTAAAAGGGTTTTTTTTGTATTCTAACCAAAAAGTAAATTAGTAATTTATTCTCTTATTTTCTCACAGTAATCATGTTTTTCATAACGTAAACCAAAACAAAAACAAACGAAAAAAAACACGTTACGACGTCGTAAAAAATTTATTTTAAAAAAACTCCTTTCAACCATTATTAACTTATGTGAAAATACTGGTTTTTTAAATTCGTTCGGGGTATTTAAATCTCACGTGAAATTTTTTATTTTTTTTCGTGTTCGATTCCATCATCGGGAATTCCGGTAAAAACGTTTGGAAAAGAAAAACTTTTTTAATTTTTTTATTTCAAGAACGATAAAACAAAAAAAAAATTAATAATATTAACGACGATAAAAATAAATAAAAAGTTTTTCCAGATTTAAATTTTACTTTTTTTTTTGTATTATTTTCATACACATAAAAAATTAAAATAAAAAAAAAAAAATAAGGAGAAGAAGAGAATGATAAAATGCCTGGAAGAAAATTAAATTTTTCTTTTTTTTTTATTGTTTTTCTTTTTCTCCTTCTCTTTCTCCCCTCCACCCCTCTCTCTCTCTTTGCCCCCCGCACCTCCTCCCATCGTTTTTCTCATGCTATAAAAATTCAATAAGAAATCGCCTTGAGAAATTTACATTTATATATATATATATATATATATATATATATATATATATATATTTATTTTAAAACAATGAGAAGAACAGAAAGTATTTCTGGTTTTTCAATTTTTTTTTTGTTTTTTTTTCCGTAGAAAGTTCTAGAACGCAATCGATGTAAAAATAAATTTTTCGTTTTTTTACAACAATTATAACAAGCAAAAAATATTGGCGAAATATTTAATCCTCGTTTAATTGACGTCACGTCAAAAAAAATCGAAAAAAAGGGGAGAAGGTAGGAGGAGGGGAGAAGGGGAAAACGGTTAAAAAATTGTTTTGCGGTTGTTCAGTCTCCATCCCAAAAAAAAATAACAACAATCGATAATATTACGATAATAATAAAATTAATAAAAAAAAAATATCGTTTGTGACGTTTGCAAAAGTAAAAAAAAAAAAGGAAAAACTTACAACTTTTTCATTTTTTTTTTTTTTTTTTTTTTGGTTACGTTTCGGTCGCCAAAGAAAAATTTTTTTTCAAAAAGGAAAAAAAAATAAAAAAGGGGAGAAAGATGGCAAAATGAATTTGATTAATAATAAAAAAAAAAAAAAAAAGAAAAGAAAGAAAAAGAAAAAAAGAAAAGAAAAAAAAGAATTTCATATTTGAAAATTGAATTTCAAAATAAGCCCGAACATGTAACTAATGTAAATTGCATAATGAAAAAAATATTTTGCGCATACAAATGCGGGAAGTAAAAAAAAAAAAAAAAAAAAAAAAATTTTTTTTTTGCTACCGGAAACGCAAAAAAAAAAAAAAATTTAATTTAAATAAAAGGTTTTTTTTTACAAAAATAAAATTAAAGTGCGTGCGTGCGCGCGTGTGTGTATCACATGTCAACGATTTTTATATAAAAAAAAAAAATTTTTTAACGTGAGGTTTTGCTAAAAGTAATGTTGGAAAAAAAAATTCAAACGTCACCATCGAATCGTGGCAAAAAAAAAAAAAACTTATCATATTTTAATGTTGAAATTTTTTTTTTTACTTTTCGTACACGTTTTAACTTTTCCCTCTCTCTCTCTTTCTCTCTCTAACGGATCTTTCTCCCCATACGACGCCCCCCTCCATCTCTTCTCCCCAAAAGTATCATTTATCTAAAATGTGACTTTTCGACCTTTTTTTTTTTACTAACTTTTTTTTTTTTTTCTTTACAACAACTTAAACACGATGGATGCATTTTAAATTTAATTTCTTTTTTTTTTTTGCGGGTAATCAATAACGCGTATACACACGTCTTTATCAAACCATCGCAAAAATTAATAATAATAATAATAATTTTTGATTGATACATCGATTATAGATTGATTGATTGATTGACTTTTCCTTCTTTTTTTTTTTTTTTTTTTTGTTTTTAAACGAGCGAGTTCGTCGTGTCGTAGCACCACCACCACCATCACCACCGAAACATACAACAACTCATTTTGAATAAATTATTATCCGATTGTTGTCGTAAAACAAACAAACAAACAAAGCAACAAACGAAAATCGTTTTTTTAAAAGAGTAAAAATATATATGTGTATATAAATTTTATTTCTTTTTCCTCGCGTTTTTTTATTTTATATCATAGAAACCGAAAAGGTTGAAACCTTTTTGGATTTTTGTTGTCATTCAACTGCCATAATCCATTCATCCATCCATCCATCCATCCATCTATGCCTTTTTGACTTTTTTAATACTATCGAACTAAACAATCTGGACCGGATATTTTTATTTCGGGTCACCAATGTCGGATCTCTAATATTGCGCTATAAATTTTATTAAAAAAAAAAAAACTGGAAAACTTTTTCCATATAAAATCTTTTTCTCTCTCTCTCTCTCTTCTCCCCTTTCTCTCTCCTCCAATTCTTTTATTATTATTATTATTGTTTAATAAAAAAATAATAAAGTAAATTAATTTATTACGTAATTTATTAAATTTAAACAATTTCCTTTATTATTAAATGAACCTTGAAAAAACCGAGCGTAAGGGTTAGAAAATTACTTGGGAAAAAAAAAAAAAAACCAAAAAATGGAAACAATTAATCAATTTTGTCACGAGTGAGGAAGGGAGAGAGGGAGGGGGAAAAAAGTGTGATAAGGGGTGAAGGTGGTGGGGGTGGTAGAGCGTGGAAGAGGTAAAAAAAGCGTTAAGATAAATCGAAATTTGAAAAAGGAAAATAGAAAGAAAAAAAAAATAGATTGATTTTGACCGATCGTCTTTTTTCACTCCAAGTTTGTAATTTTAGTTAGAAATTTGAGTTGTTCCCCCACCTATCCTCCCTTTCTTTCTTACCTCTCTTCCCTCCTTCCTCAACCACGTGTACACACGTGCAAAATAATAAAAGAAAAAAAAAACGAATCACGGCAAATCTCTCAGATATATGTAAAGGTTTAAAGCTCAAGGTAACAATAAAAAAATGGTATGACATTTTTTTTATTTTTTTTTATAGAAACAAACAAAAGCTTAAAACCTTTTGTAATTGCATTAAAAACATTTAAGATTTACACTACAACACAAAAATAGACTTTATAAAAATAAAATAAAAAAAAAAGGTAAAAGGTCAAAGTTTGAATTGTACAATAACAAAAAAACATCGAAAGTAAAACTAAATGAAAAAAAAAAAAAAAATTCCAAGAGAGATAAAAAAAAAGTTTGTTCGGAAAAAAAATTTCATTTAAAACTTTGATTGTATAAAAAAAAAAAAAAAAAACAAACAAACAAACAAACGAGTCAGACAATGACAACAACAACAACTACGGAAAAAAGAGAGAGAGAGAGAAAGAGAAAAAAAAAATTTCAGGATGTGAAGACTAAAAAAAAAAAAAAACTGGAATTCGAATTTTTTTTCCCGAAAGGTTTTTTAATTGCTTTTTCTCTCTCTCTCTCTCTCTCTCTCTCTCTCTCTCTCTTTTTTCCGTACAATAAAAAACAGACGAACGAACAAACAAACAAACGGGAAAACTTCAGAATATTTTCCAATTTACAGTAAATATATTAAAAGAATGTTAAACGATATATAAAAAAAAAAAAAAAAAAAACACTTTGTAATAAAAAATTGAAATTTCGGGAAAACGGAAGGTAAAAACGATGATGGGAGGGAAATGAGGAAGAAGGAGAGAAAAAGGGGAAGAGAGGGGGAAGAGTAAAGAAAGTATAATGAACGTTTTTTTGTACTGTCGAAAGGGATGAAACATGATAACGAAGAGAGAGAGAGAGAGAGAGAAGGGAAGAAAAGAGATAAAAAAAAAAAAAAAAAACGTACAGAGAAAAAGAGTATATATATATATATATATATATATATATATATATACTGAAATTTATCATATCCTACGTAAACATTATCATCGTCATCATCATCATCGTTGTCGCCATCTTTAAAGAATAATTTTTTACCCCAAAAAAAATATATATAATTTAATTTATCATAAGTTAAACATTTTTTTTTCATATTTAAAATTTAAAATTTTTATAATGATATTATTTTAGTATAAATATATATATATAATATATAATATTAAAAAGAAATTTTTTATAATAATAATAATTTTAATATTTTTTTAAATAGTTTTTCATTTAAAAAAAAAAAAAATGCGTTTGCATCAGCTTGCTTACGGATTTTTTTTTTTTCAGCATAACATTTGATAATAATATAGCGCCATATTAATTTATAATATATATATTAATTTTTTTTTTTTTGCACATTAAGCCCAATGTGTTTTTCTTCCTTCCTTTTCTTTTTTGTCTTCTGCTTTTTCTTTTTTTTTTTTAAAGTAAAAAAAAAAAAAAAAACAAATTTAATAAAATTTTCTCTTTTATAAATTCGTTTATTGCTCTAACAAATTGACCCTGTGCTATGCTCTTCAAAGCAATAAAAAAAAATTTTTTTTTTTTTTATAACGATAATAATAATAATTATTATTATTATTACTACTTTCGTATTGTCTGTTGTTGTTGCCTAGTACGGAAAAAGCGCGAAAAAAAATATTGAATTTACGAATCTATTTATAAATTACAAACAAACAAAAAAAAAATTTAAAGTTTTTCAAATTTAATTTTTAATTTTATAAATTTCTTAACCCGCCCCTGCGTTTTCTCCTCCTTCTTCTTCTTCTTTCTTTTCGGCTTTTAAACGCGCGCACGTACACACGTAGACAGACATCAAAAAGAAATTTCGTGGAAATTTTTCAAGGGTTTCCGTTTGAGAAAAAAATTTTTTTTTTTTTTCTGAACTCGAACAACGGGAATAAAAAGAAAATTATTTCCTTTTATTAAACAATCCCGTCTTTACTTATTATTATTATTACTAAAGTTTCTCTTGTCTTTTTCGATGATAATAATAATAATAATAATAATAATAATAATAATAATAATAATAACATTTAAAAAATAAAAATAAATAAATAAAAATTTTTTATATCAATTAAAATAATAATAATAAGAAGAAGAAGAAAAAAAGGGAAAAGAAAAACCTCCTTAACTTAACACGGTACTGTTTAAATGGAAACAACTCAAAGGAAAACCGCGGAAAATGATATCAATGATAAGGAAACCGCAGCCGAAAACTTATTTTTCCCCTTTCCTCTTCCCTCTCCTCTCCCCTCCCCTTTTAGTTAGCTAAAAACCAGTAAATAAAACAAAATTTCAAAATAATAATGATAAAACGACGTGTCATAATAAACTTTTGAAAAGAAAAGTTTTTTTTTTTTTTTTTTTAAAGAAATTTAAAAAAAAATCATTTCCAGGTTTTTTAAAACTCGAATTTATTATTATTATTATTATCATCATTATTATTATCACCATTAATTTTTTTTATAAACTTTATAATAAAATTATGCATGCATCATCGTCATCGTCATCACGTTAAATAAATAAATAAATAATAATAATTGTTGTTGTTCTTGTTGTTGTTGTTAATTTTTTTTAATAATAAAAATCATAATAATAATTTATTAACAATTTAATTAACATTAATTTATTTTATTTTATTAGTTAACGAGTTTTAAAAAAAAAAAAATTATAGCGCTATAAAAAATATAGTAGTTCGTTCTCACGTGTGAGAAAATAAATTTAATATGCAAACGAAAAAATAATATTAAACGTCATCATTTACGTCATCATCATAGGCACGATCTCGAGTTTAAAAAAAAAAAAAAAAGAAAACAAGAGGGAAATATAAACAAAATGGCTTCCGATGAGTATAAAAGACAACGACGACGACGACAACAACAACAACAACAAAAAATTTTTTTACCGGAAATTTAAATGGCGCGAAATCGTTGAACCAAATATTAGTTATTGTAATTAAGTTAAAAATCAATTTAATCCGTGATTCATTCACGGTTGAAAAATTTTTATTATTATTAATAATAATTTATTACTATCTCTCTCTCTCTCTATCTCAACGTTATTTAACTTATTAATATATAAATATTATATTAATAGATAAATTCACCGATCGTGACGTAATTATCATCATCATCATCACCACCATCATTGTTATTAACGTTCAATAGGGAAAGATGAAAAGATTTTTGGGGAAGAGAAAAAAGATCGCGTTTTACCATATATATACATTCACGGTTTAATTAATTTATTATTATTATTATTATCATCATTTTCACTTCCATTATTCGAGATGATGTCTTGTGTTTATCGAAATTTTTTTTCAACATTTATTCCAGGTATCTACCCTTATCCATAAGGAATATATGCTTGAATAAGTTTTTTACCACCGCATCAAGTCTGGTTGAGAGTCTTCCTATCGTATTCCAGAACTGCGGGGCATTCAAAATCAGGAAGAATTATTTTTCCTTACGTCATCGTTTCTCTTGCTATTATTATTATTATTATAAAATTCAACTCGCAATCAAACCTGCATTTAAATAGTTATTTAACGTTTTCCAGCATTTATTTAAGGTCTCTCCCCCTCTCTCAACCTGATGACTTACACTTCTGGATTAAACAGGATTTCAAGAGGAGTGAAAATCACATCAACATGAGATATTTGAAACGCACAACGGAATAAAAATTGTTCTAGTATTTCCTCTATCTATCTTTAACCAGTATACAGTATTTGATCACGTGAATCATATACGAAATTAATTTTTCCTGCCGCTCAAACCCAGTATCTCTTTTTACGTCGTACAAATAAAACAAAATAACCCAACAAAAGCATTAAAACAAACAACAAACAAACTAGTAGTAGTAGTAGTAGTAGTAGTGGTAAGAGTACAAAAATTTCACATCCAACTCATAAAATGTAATCAATCATATTTACTAATATCCTTTTTATATCAATTAGTTTTTTTTTCGCAAGAGGTATACATAACTAATTTAATTAAAAACTATATTATTAAATAAACGAAAAATGTCATAAATACATACATAACACATAAATAAATAAATTAAGAGACATAAGATTCAAATTCTTGTCTATCACTCTCATAACTATTAAATTCGTTGTTGACGTCATCAAATCGGAAGTTGTATTAATTTTACATTATTCACATCAAAATAAAATAATTTATCATTATTATTATTATTAAATAGAAATTTAATTTATGTAAAAAAAAAAAACCAAAAAGACAGCAAAAAATTTATAAATAATAATAATAATAATAATAATAATAAAAGTCAAACATAATTAACAATAAAAATTTTAAAACATTTTTTCCCCCTCATTTTTTTTTTTAAAAAAACAAAGGAAAATTTCCTCTTTTTTCCTTTTTTTCCTTTTTTTTCCTTTTAAACTTTATTATTGTTTATTTAATGAAACAATTTTTTTTTGTTGTTATTAAAATTAAAACAATGAGTAAAATTATTATTATTAATAATTTATTTTTATCTTTTATTTTTTTCTTCGTAACGTAAATTAATTATTATTATATTGAATTTATCGATTTTTTTTTAAACCCCCTCCCTTTTTTTTTCCTTCTATTATTATTATCATCACCGTTTTTTTTTATAGTAAGAACGTATTTATATTATATATATATATATGTATATATATATATATATATATATATATATATATATATATATATATATTAAGAAATAATATAACGTAAATATTTATTTAGGAAAAAGTTTTTAGAGTGTAGAAGAGAAGAGAAAAGAAAAAAAAAAAAAGGTCACCGGATAATAATCGGGGTCAAATTTTTCTTTTTTTTATTTTTATTTTTTCCTCTTCCCCCTTTGCCTCCCCCTCCCACCACCAAACCAAACTCTTTTTTCGTATTTATATATATTATAAATATATCACGGTATAATAATAATAATAATAATAATATTTAAACCGATAAAAGAAAAAGATGGTAGAAAAAAATAAAATAAAAGGAAGGAAATAATAAAAAAAAAAATTTTTTTTTTTTTTCGGTTAAATTTGTCATGAGTTTTGCATAATCCAATATTTTAAGGATGAAAGGTCAAAGTTTAAACATATAACCGTTTCGTTTTTATTTTTATTATTATTATTATTTTCTTTTCTTTTCTTTTTTGGAGGGGAGGGGGGAAATGAAATAAAACAAAACATGTCGTGAATTGATAAAAAGAAAAAAATGGAATAGAATCAGACAATTATTAAATTGAATTACCATATCATGATGATGATGATAATGATGATGATGATGATTATGATAATTATGATGATGATGATGATGACGATGATGACGATAATAATAATAGTAATATAAAAAAATAATAATA
>NW_002987320.1:333467-340972 GCF_000006295.1 Pediculus humanus corporis | reverse complement strand
TATTATTATTATTATTATTTTCTTTTTTTAATGATTAATGCCACGACGAAAAAAAAAAACATTCGAAATAATAATTATTTACACGTAAAACTTTTTTTTTCTTTCCCCCCCCCCCGTTTTCCGGTTGCCGTTTGTTCTAAAACAAAAATTAAAAATAAAAATAAATAAACAATATTTTACGCTAATCGATTTCGATGAAATGTAAAAAAAAAAAAAAAAAAAATTAAATTCGTGACCTTTTTTTTTAACCTCGTAAAAGGTCATAACTTATTAAAAACTATATGAGAGAAAGAGGGAGAGAGAAATAACCTTTTTTAACTTTAAAAAAAATTTAATTATTATTATTAATTATTATCGAAACCCGAAAAAAGTAAACATTTAATCACAGCAAACAAACAAAAACAATTTTTTTTGAAAAAAAAAAAATAATAATAAGAGAGAAAGAGAAAAAGAAGTGAAAGAGAAAGAGAAAAAGAGAGAGAGACAAACGGACATTTTTAAAATTAAAAAGGTTAGAATGGAAAAAAGATTGGTAAACCTTTTATCATCGCACATACACAAAAAAATAAAATTTATTCAGGTAAGCTGACTATTACTACTACCACTACCACTACTATTTTCTCTCCCTCTTTCTTGCTCTCTCTCTCTCTCTTTCTCTCTTTTTCCAAGTATAAAGTTTCAAAGGTTTTTAGTCTTTTGAGGTCGCCTTAAAAAAAAAAAAAACCACATTTTACATACGTATAATATATAATATTGAAAGGAAAAAGATGAAAATAATGATTTACTCGAAAACCTTTTTAAACCTTTTTACATTTATGTTTTTCTATTTATTTTTATTGAAAAAGATTTTTTTTTTTTATATATTCCTTCCCCCCCTCTAAAAAATAAAAAAAAAAATTTAATGTATTTTTTTATTTTATTTTTATTTTCGAAAGAGTGAGAGAGAGAGAGAAGGTTGCCGTAATAAATAGGTTAAATATTAAAAGTTTTTAAAATGGCGGACGAGTAGTAGTGGAAAAAAAAAAAAAACTTTTAGCACTTTGAAATAATCAAAATAAATAATTTTTTTTATTTTATGTTTTTCCTCTTTCTCTCTCTCTCTCTCTCTCTCTCTCTCTTTTTACGTCACAATTTAAAAATTGTTGTCTTCTGCTACCACGATAATAAAATTCGATTAATATTGAATAATTTTTTTTTTTTTTTTCAAGTTTGTCGTTTTTATTTCTCTTAAAATCTTCCGACGGTTTTTTTTTTTTTTTTTTTTTTAAATTACCAACCTCCCTGATAATAATAATGATTTTGACGACGATGATGATAATGATAATAATAATGATGATGATAAATTAATATTCGTTTGTTAGCGTTTTAAAGAATTTCTTGGGGGGGGGGGAATTTTTTTTATTTTATATTTTGTATAAATTGATGTGAGAATTTGTCATTGATAAAAATTTTTACATTTTTTTCTTTCTCTTTTTCTATTTCTTCTGTCTTGCCCCCTCTCTCCCACTTTCTTTTCCTTCTTCCCTACCCCTTCCCCCAGAGAAAAAAAAAAGAAACACGAATAAATTTCAAGCAAAAAGAAAAAAAAAAGGATTTTTTTTTTCTTCCTCTCATTTTCCCTCCTAAATTTTTTTTTTTTTTTTTTTTTTATTCTTCGATGAATTTTACGACTTTAAATTCTTTTTAATTTTTCCAGAACATTCCTTTTTTTTTTTTACAAAAAAAAAAAAAAGAAAAAAATGAAGGAAAATAAGAAGGAAACAGAAGAAGGATGATGATGATAAAAAAAAAAAAAAAAAAAAAAAAAAAGGAAATTTAAAAAAATCCCTTTAAGTAAAATTATGATTTAAGTCGTAACATTAATAAAAAACTTTTTTTTCTTTTTAAATTAAAGCGGAAATGCTTTTGCGAAATAAATAAATAATAATAATAATAATAATAATAATAATAAGAAATAAATAAATAAATAAAAGGGAGAAGGGAAAAAATTTAAACAAAGGAAAGAAAAGGAAAGGAAAGGAAAAAAAAGGTAGATAGATGATAGAAACTGATGATGTCGTACGTAGGGGGGAAAAAAAAATAAATAAATAAAATACATTTATGTATGACGTCATACACCGTCAACGGGACATATTAAAAATTATTATTTAATGAATAAATGACGTAAGCACAAAAAGAAAAAAAAATTTTTTTTTTTTTTTTTTACGATCGTTAAGGTAAACGTATAATAAAATTGATGTCGCAGTCGAGTTAAAAAAAAAAAAAAAAACTCAAAAAACTTAAAAATCCCATTAAAAAAATAAAATAATAATAATAATAATAATAATAATAATTTTTTCGAAAAAATCTTCTGCTGCTAGGTAAGTGATTTCTCCCCCTCCCCCGTCGTTTAATGTCCTCTCCTTTCGATAAATATATATATCGATAATGACACAAATCAAAGCGTTAAATTTTTCATTTTTTTATTTTATCACACGGTAAGATTTTAATCGTGGCAGAAGAATAATCATTAAAAAAAAAATTATTAATTTGTTTTTAATTAAAACGTCCCGCGTAAATTGTTAATAAATAAAATTTTATTTCAATTTTATTATATTATTCAGATAAAATAAACGTTATAAATAATAATCGGGTCATTAGAATAAATAAATAAATAATTTTTTTTTATGCCTTAATGATTTTCTCGTTTCCTTTTTTTTTTTTTTTTTTTTTTAAAACGTTAAATAATTCCTGTGGAAAAAAAAACAATAACGACGAAGACTAGAAGGAGGAGAAGGAAGGAAAAAGATTTTTTTTTTTTTTTTAACGTAAAAAAGGATAAGAGAGAAAGAGTAGCAGAAGACAAAAAAAAAAATACAAAAATGGAGTAATGGGGTTAAAAAAAAAAAAAAAAAAAAAAAAAAAAAAAAAAGATTAAAATCCCATAAAGTTTTGGAGCTTACCAAGAGTATTTAGATTCCAGATCGTTAAAGTCGAGCTTTATGTATTTTACTACCACGTCGGGTTGTTGTTGTTGTTGCTGTTGTTATTTTTACCCTTCTCTTTTTTTTTCTTAATTCCACGATCGTTTTTTTTTTTTACCCTCTACTCCTTAATTCATTCTTATTATTTCGTTAAAAAAAATAAGTTAATGTCGTGTAATTAAATTCAATTTACCGAAAAATAGAAAAAAAAAAAAATTATTATTTTTAAGTAGTTATCTTGCCTGCTTATTTATCCCGCCCCCCTTTGAAAGGAATTAAAAATTTTAAACTCCTCCCCTTCCCCTCTACCCTCCCCCCTCGAATTGTTATTTTTCTGATTCATTTTCCTCGAGTCTAAAAAATCACCTCCTCTTTCTTTCTCTCCGACGGAAACGGGTGGTAAAAAGTATAAAAATATTATTTCCGTGCAATGACAAAATGGGGGGGAGCGGGGAAAAGGAGGAAATTCACTACAAATCGATCAACAAATTCGAAATAATCGACTTGTTGTAGTTTATGATAATAATAATCGTCCAAACGTTACTACGATTTTAGTGAGAAAAAAAAAATTATTTAAATAAAATTCCCGCCGTTTTAATTTAGTTTTTTTTTCCCAACAAACAAACATCTGACACCTATAATTATCATCATCATCATTATCAGGTACGAATTCGATGTTAATTTTATAACTATTATCATCATCATCATCGACACGAGTAATAAAAGTTAATCGATTTTATGTAAATAAATATTCCTGATAAAAAATGAATTTATAAATAAGTAATTTTTTATTAATCCGGGTTCGTCTCGGAAATTTTCTCGTTTTTTACGTCATCAAATTGACGTCATTGATTTGATGAAAAGATAAATAAATAAATAAAATTTTTAAACAAAAAATGATTTTGTTCGTTGTTGTCGTCGTCGTCGTCGTTTGTTCGTCCTCGTACATATACCTGTTTGACGAGGTGTTAATGAACTCAAAAACATCGAAATATGTTTTCTCTTATAATTTATTCACTACAAAATTACGTGTTGTAATGATAATGATTATGATAATACTAATAATAATAATTTAAATGTGATATATTTATATATTGGGGGGTCGTTAAGTAAAAAATCAAAGACGGGGGGAAGAAGAGGGAAGAGGATCTTTGAAAACTTTTAAATTTTTTTTTTTTTTTTTTTTTTTTGGAAAAGATAAAATAAAGATGAAAGAAGAAAATGAGAGAAATAACAAATTTGAAATTCGGTTAATTTTCTACCACGTTATTTATCGAAACGAGAGAAATTTTCTTATTTTGTCTTTTGCCACGACGAAAAAAATTAAAATTATAATAATAATAATAATTAAAAAATTAAATTAACGTAATTAAACGTATATTTTGGTTTTAGTTCTTCTCTTTCTCTTATTTATGTTCTTCTTCGTTTATAATTATTATCATTATTATCGTACGAGATAAATTTACGTTTTTGCTCTCTTTTTCATCTCTTTTCTATACTTTCTCCCCCTCTTCCCTTCCCCACTTTTCTCTCCATTACCCTTTCTTTCTTTTTTTTTACGAAATGTTTTTCATGCTAACGGCGTGATACCCTCTCCTCTTCCTTTTATTAATTCGAAACTTTTTTTGCGAAATCGGCCCGAGTTTTTTTTTTATTTTTTAATTTAATAATGATAATAATAATAATATAAAGAACAGGAACAGAAAAAAAAATGAAAACGAAAACCTGTCGCTTCAACGAAACCCAAAAAAAAAAAAAAATTCCTATCCGCAGCCTTTTTAACCGGATTCACAAAATAACACGTGTTGCGCTGAGAGGGAGTAAAAAAAAAAAAAAAAAAAATTTTTTTAAACTTTTTTTCCTGACAGCAAAAAAAAACCGGGTGAAGTGAGTGCGGGGGGATGAGTAGAAGGGTGAGTGTGAGGAGGAAAGAAAGGGGAAAAAAGGAAAAAAAATCTGCGGAGAAAATTTTTTTATTTAAAACAAGAGGAAAACGACGACAAGTTTACAATTAGTTAATTTCAATATCCTTTCAGTTTTTTTTTCCTTTTTTTCCATCCCCTCAACCCGCCCCCCCTCGTTTCCCTTCCCGTTTAAAAAAATCAAAACTTTAAATTAATCGTGATGATAATATCTACTTCTCTCTCTCTCACGTCGCATTTTCCAAGGTAAACGTTAGTAAAAAACCGTTAAAATGTCGTTTGTGTTAATTTTGCATAATAAAACTCTACGATTATGTTTACGTCATAAAAACATAAATAAAATACTAAAACGTTATTATTATTATTATTATGGGAAATACTTGTTTTTATATTATATATATATATATATATATATATATATATATATATATACATAAATATATATATATAAATATACATACCGCGATGAAAATGTTTTATGAATAACTGTAAAATGTTTCGTAACAACCAACAACAAACAACATAGTTTTTTTTTTTTTTTTTGGTTTTCTAAAACATTTTCTGCAACGAAGAAAACTAAAAAAATCTCATCGCTTTTAATGATTACATCAAAATACATTTATACATTTTCTGACAGAGGGAAAACGACAAACAATTTTTTATCGTGTACGAAAACAACAACAAATACAAACAACAAACAGCCACAGCAAAAAAAAATTCTTTTTTCCTTTTCCCCGTAACGATATTAATTACAACGAAAATGTTAGTTAATTAAACAAAGGTAAACGATACGCAACCGAAATTTTTGCAAGAAACAACAAACGAGTAAATTACAACAACAACAACAAAATTTATTTTCCCGTTTGTTCGTTTGTTTTTGTTTTTTTTTTTTTTTTTAACAAATTAATTTCGGATTTTAAAATCGATTTTGTTTGAAAAAAAAAAATACAAATTTTCTCATGGTATTACTCGAATCTATTCCCTATGATATTATTTCGCCATATTTTTTTTTTCACACACACGCACACACACACACCAATATTATTAATAATGATAATGATAATAATAATGATTATTCTTCATTTCCGCAATTTTTTGTTTTTTAAATTTTCCCGCTAAAAAATTTTTTAAAAAATTAAAATAATTCACTTATTAACAATCGATATTAAAATAATTACCGCCGATCCGCCTCCGCCGCCGCCGAAAAATCAAAAATTCCTTATCAACATTACCATTATCATTATCATTATTATTATTTCGGCGGTTTCAGTTTTATTTATTTATTTAAGTAAGTAAAAGTAAAAGAAAAAAAAAAAAAAGTAAAAAAAATGAGTTTTGACAACGTGTAATTTTGTTAGGGCGAACCGAAATAAATAATTATAATAATTACCGTAATAAAATTACAAATTTTTTTTCTTTCTCTCTTACTTCACATGAGAAAACTTTATTAATCTTATTTAACGTTATAATAATAATAGTAATAATAATGATAATAATAATAATAAATTACTTTTTTGCACACACGCAGAAAAAAAAATGAAAATAATAATAATAATAATAATAAACCAAATCGTGAAAAAAAAAATTTTTTTTCTTATTTTATTTCGTACCGAAACGAATTTGATTTTATTATTTTTACTATTATTATTATTATTAATATTATTACGTAATAATTATTAATTAATTAATTACATCCGTGTATTTAGTTCACGTTTATTAAAACAAACACATTTAAAAAATCACACACATAAAATTATTAAAAACTTTTAAACGGTATACTCAAAACGAAAACATTTTTTTTTTTTTTTTTATTCGGGGGGGTTCCCCAGTAAATGTAAATTGATAATAAAAAAAAAAATACCCGGGTAAAAAAAAAAATAAGTAAATAATTGTTATTAATAATAATGATAATGATAATAAAAAAAAATTAAAAAATAAAAACTAAAAACTTTTTTTTACCCGTAACATTTGATATTGTTTGTCGCCGATCTCGCGCAAGACTGAATAAATTCGAGCTCCCCGATCCGGAGTTCAAATCCAGTGAACGAGTTTTTTTTACTTTTTTTTTTTTTTTTGGAAACCTTTCTTGGATTTTTTTTTTATTTTTTCTATTTCCACGATAATTTTTTTTTTTTTTTCGTATTTTATTTTATTTATTACCGTATCGTTTTTTTTTTTTTTTTTTAAAGTCTTTCGTCCACGTTTTTTTTTTTGTAATATAACAAAAAAAGTATAAAATTCATTTAAATTGTTTGTTTGTTCGTTTGTTTGCTGTTTGTTGTTTTTACCCCTTCAAAAAAATGAAACATTGTAATAATAATTCGTCAAATAAAAAAAAAAAAACACTTTTTTTTTCTTCTTATATTAAAGTGAATAATAACCGATTCTAAGATGATCTATATCGTGTAACAACAACTACAACAACCGTGAGAGATGATGACATGTACCGTCATTTATCCTCGAGGCATACGTACATGTTTGTTTGTTTGTTTGTTTGACGTGTAATTTTCTGCCATTACGTAAAAAAAAAATATATATATATATATAAAAATTACTTTTAAATAAGGAAACCTGTATTTACATAAATAAGTCAATTGCATTCAGTAAAGAAAAAAAAAAA
>NW_002987320.1:319661-332720 GCF_000006295.1 Pediculus humanus corporis | reverse complement strand
CAAAACGAGAAAAGAAGAGAATTCCAACCGAGTAAATAATAATAATAATTTTTTGGGGGTAATTTTTAGGTCGTCGAGAGGGAAAAAAAGTTGTCGTTGTTGTAAAAATTTGACGTTTTTTTTTTTTTTTTTTTGTTTTTAAACAAGATTCGGGCGGTAAATGATAAAAAATATATATATACGCCACCAACCAACCAACCAAACAAAGAAAATTCGGTTGTAATTATTAAAACAAAAACGGAAACGGAATTTCCCCGTGTAAAATCCGTCGTAAAAGGCGAACGCGTGTCCCAAAAAAAAAAAAAAAAAAAAAACGTAAAAAACGTAAAAACGTAAACGTTCAAATTTACAATAATTATACTCATTAAACTCTCGATCGTTTTAATTAATAAAAATTACGACGTGACGTTACGAAAATTTCCCCCCTCTAACCCTTGAAAAAAAAAAAAAAGCAAAAGACAAAATTTAAAAAAAAAAAAAAAATATTATCGATAATCCATTTAAAGTAATAATAATAGTAATAATCATAATAATACTCTAGGAAATGTATAGAGAAAGAAAAACGAGTTTTTTTTTCTTTTTTAAAAATAATTATTTAATAAATTCACTGGAATTTTATGATAACGACGACTTGATAACTACAAAAAAATTACTAATAAATTACTAAATAATTACTTATTTACTCGTTTTTATGTTTTATAATAATTATAATTATAATAATAATAATAATAATAATTGATATATATATATATATATATACACGTAGAATTTCGTTAAAACAAAACGATAACCAACACAACACGAGTTTTTTTTTTTTTTTTGATTTATTATCATTTATTTTCTTTTTTTTTTTTTACCCAAATCAAATAAGTAATAATAAAAAATAATGATGATGATGATGATAATAATAATAATAATAAAAGTTTACGGTAATTTTTATTACGGGAAAAAAAAACTTTTCTTTTTTTTCTGTTACGGTATAAAAATCATAAAGAAAAAAAAAACTAACATGGGATTTCGTTTATTCATTTTTTTTTTTTTTTATACTTCCAAAACTTTACTTTTTTTTTTTTATCTTCTGCTCTTCAATTTTTAGTAAACAAAGTCACTTTGATAACATGAAAAAAATATAAGCGTTTAACAAAAAAAAAAAAAAAGTTTTTTTTTATTGTTAAAAAAAAAAAAAAAAAAAAAGTTTCTGGAAAGTTACCTGGAAAAAAAAAATCAATCGACGTTCGATAGGGACAAAAAAAAAAAAAATGAAAAATTTTTGTTACGACGAAAATAGTGAGAAGAAAAAAAATGTAAACGTATAATACAGGTCGGATTTAATGAATCGTGTCATTAGTCAATTTATATTAATGAAAAGGTTTTTTTTTTTCTTTACAGTTGGTTTTGTTTTGTTTTTTTTTTTTAACCAATTTTCGACGCGTTAAAAAAAAAGAAACGAAATAATAAATAAACTGGTTTGATGCGGGTGTTCTGAAAAGTTATTGTAGTCGTTCTTATTGGTAGCAGATAACTACCTTCTGCTACTAACACTACTACTACTACTTCTACTATTATTATACATTCCAAAAAAAAAAAAAAAGAAATTCTTTTGGAAGAAACGAGACGTATCAATTTAAAAAAAAAAAAAACTCGTTTTACGATCGAAATGACATATTTGCCATTAAAAAAAAAAAAAAAATTTTATCTGGTGACACTTTCTTTTTTTTTAATTACCCTTTAAAAAAAAAATATGAAATACGGCGTTATTCTAATTATATGAATTTTTAAGTTTTTAAAAAAAAAACGTGGCTGACTCCTGGAGATTTTTTTTGACAGTTTTAAAAAAAAAAACAAAAATTTATTATTATTATTAATTTTATAATGATGACGTCACGTCATTAAAAAATTTTTTTTTTTACAGTAATAAATTTGTAATAAATTAATAATAAATAAAATTTTATTGTTGATAAACGTTTACGCTCGCGTTTTTTTTTTTTTTTGATGACGTACCGGAAATGTACAAACCGGAAATGGTAATAACAATAACATGGCAACAAATGTGAGTTTGTTTGTACGCGCGTTTGTACGTGCTTGCGTGCGTTTCGATTAATTTTTTTAAAAATAACAAACCGCTTCAAAAATTTTTTAGTACGCACGCGCATATATTTTTTTTTTTTTAATAATTATGTAAATAAATGTCGAAATTTTATTAATAATTTAATAACAATAATGATAATAATAATAATAATAATGATGGTTTTGATCTTGATGTTGATCATGTTTTTAAAAGGTTTATTTTAATTATTTACTGCGGTCTACAAGTCAACTTGAGACTTATTTAATTTTAATATCAAATCAATTAGGAAAAGTCAAAAGAGTTTCTTTTCGCTAGTAAAGTATCCTTCACTTCCGTCCGAGAGAACCTCCCGCTCTCTCTCTCTCTCTCTCTCTCTCTTTGTACATAAACATATATATCACTCCCACTGTGTCCTTCTATCTATCTTTCTCTCTTTCTCTGTCCGCCCCTACTTTAAGGTTTTCTTTTGTCAATTTCTTTTCTCCCTCAATCACTCATTCACTTGTTACGTTCGTTCCTCTTTAAAAAACTTTTAATCAAATATTATTTAGGCTTTTTATAAACAATTTGTATGCTCACAAATTCCTTTTTCTCTCCCTTTCTCTCTCTCTCCCCCACTCCCTCTCTCTCATTCTCTTACTCTTTCTCTTTCTCTCTCTACGGAAATTTCCAGTTTACAGTTTTGCCCGTTGTTGAAAAAAAAATAAAAGAAAAAGTTTTCGCCTTCCTTTTTTTTTTTTTTCTCTCTCCCTTTTAATAAAATTCATAAAAATTTTACGTTATTAAATAATAATAATAATAAAAATAATAATATTGAAGGTTTTTTCCTTTTTTTTTCCTTTTTTTCCTTTTTTATTCGGGGACGGTTTAGTTTTTTTTATATATTAATCGTACTCGAGATCGTTTTTTTTTCCGATGCTTTTTATTTTTTTTTTAAATTAAATTTTAAAGTTAATAAATTAATAAATAAATAATAATAATAATCGATAATTTTTTGATTATTAATCGACGTCATGCGATAATAAATAATTTTTTTTTTTTTTTTAAACGAAAGCAAATTATTAAAAAATTTACAAGTTTTTTTTTTTTTTTATTACTCAGTAATATTTATTTTGTATTTATTGCATTATTATTATTATTATTATTATTATTATTATTATTATTAATATGTGTAGCGGAAATAGTAATTTTTATAAACAAAAAAAAAGTAATAAAAAATGATTTGTTGTTATTTTATTTACGGTTATTTAAAGTATTTAAATAAACAAAAAATTTCCCGCTCTTGAGTGGCTTTAATGTTTAGCAAATGGAAAATTTTAAAAATCACGACGTGAAAAAAATTCATTTATTTATTATCATTATCATTATTTATATTTGGTCCGCCATTTTGATTTATCGATTCATTGCGTCGTAAAGAAAATTAAATAAATAGTAACAAAAGAAAAATAATAATAATAATAATAATTTTTTTTTTCGTATAACATAAACGAAAAATTTTAAAATTTTTTCACTGCGTCGGCCATATTGTTTGATATTCGCGGGTTTTTTTTTTTTTTTTATTCTTTTTTTTTTTCGTCGTGATTAACATCAAAAATGGTTAAAATCAAACATAATGCTTTAGGGAGAAAAAAAAAAAAAATTTTTAAAACGAGTTTTGTTACGCGCGCGTGTGCGTTTTATAAAAAAAAACCTTGACATCATGCGTTACCTACGAAACACATAAATTTACGTAATTAATTAAATGCGTAATTTTAACTACCGAAAGAAAACGAACGTCGTTTTATTATTATTATTATTATTATTATTATTATTATTATTATTATTATTATTATGTTTTTAACCTCTCACTTTATTTAATCTCTCTATCTCTCTTTCTCTCTTTTCCTATTTTCCCTTATTTTTTTTAACCACTATTTTTAGGAAAATTACTTTTTTTTACGCCCGCTACTATTATTTAATTACTTGTTTTTTCTCAACACCCAAAGGCTCGTTGCAATGTTTAACCTTCCGGTTATTTTTTATTACCTACCACCGCGTAAAAACATTCGCGTTAATTATTACATGTTTGTAATAAAAAAAAAAAAAACAAAAACAAAAACAAAAATTATAAACTCGGATCGATAAAAAAAAACGTTTGAAAATTTTTGTTAATAAGAAAGAATTAATAAATTTTAAATTTTCTAGAAGTAATTTTTAAAAAAAAAGGTTTTTTTTTTTTTTTTAGTTGAAAAATAATATTACGTAATATTATGTGTGGTAACCGATAATTTTTAATGAATGCTTTCGTAGTTATGAAAAAGAAATAACCGTAAAACTAAAAACAAAAAAGCGGAAAATTTTTAAACTGGTTTATTATAAAATTGGGTGTATTCAATGAAAGAAAATAAAATATGCATACATATACATATGAGGAGAGAGAGAAAGAAAGAGAGAAAAAAACAGATAAGAAAGAGAAACAAAAAGTGAAGTAGAAAACGGGGGTGGAGAAAGAGAGAGAAAGAAAGGAAGAAGAAAACAGAGAGAGAGAGAGAAAGAAAGAGAGGAAGGAAGAAAAAGAAAAAGAAAAGGGGAAGAGATAGAAGAAGAAGGAAAGAAAGAGAAAAGAATACGGTTAGAGAGTAACAAACAGAATGAGACAGAGAGAAAGAGTGTAAGAGAGAGGAACAAACAAAGAAAAAAACAGAGGAACAGTCAGAGAGAAAGAGAGAGAGAGATGGGAAAACTTATTTTTATAAGAAAAAAAAAAGAAAGCAAAATTCGCACCAAACTCGACAGTATAAAATAAGGGAAAATAATGGAAAATTGAAGAAGACTTTAGTTAATGTGGGGTGAAAATGTCTTCAGGGTAATTTTTCAACCCCTCTCTATCTTTCTCTTTATATCTATTTGTATCTTTTTCGACTTCCTCATTACAACAACAACCAGAACCACCGCCATCACCCTCTTTTCACCTTTACTTGCAAAAAAAAAAAAAAACCCTTTAGGTCATTTTGATTTCTTCCTTAGGTAAACAACAATTCCAAGATTAAAACGTTTTTAAAATTTTTTCTCTTCCTTCTTCTTCTTCTTCGTTTCTGGTTGGATTAATCGTGATTACATTTTGAATTTGTTTGTAAGAGGGCAATTTGAGTTTCACCCCTTTTAAAATAGTTTCCGATGATGATGATAATAATAATTTATTTTCAATATCTTTTTTTCCCTTCGAAAAAAGCTGCTGCTGTGTTGTTTTTTCGTGAAATTTTTTTTCCTTTTTTTTTTTTTTTACATAAATTTAACATTTTACCATCTTCTTCCTCTCTCTCTCTCTCTCTTCATCTTCATCCTCTCATACGTCTTCAAACTATCTGTTGTTTAAAATCTATTTTTCTTTCTTCTCTCCCTCTTTCTCACTTTCTTTCTTCCATTTTCTTCTCATCAACTTTCCAGATTTTACACCTTCGATTTTTATTTAACCTTCACCGTAACCTTTATAATGACGACGACGACATTTTTTTATTTTCTTCGTTTGTTTAAACGTCAGCATATTTATTTACACGACAGAAAAAATTAAAAAACATTTAAAAAAAAAAAAAGAAAAGTTTTTCCAAAATAATTTTTGAGTCAATTAAACCGACGACGCATTTTCCTTTTGAGTTAAATTTTCTTTTTTTTTTTTTTTCGTGTGTGTGGGTTTGGGGGACGCGGGAAAATCCCCTTCTCCCCAAGAGAATATTTTAATTTCGAAACCAAAAAAGAAAAAAAAAAAGGATAAATATTACGTATATTTTAAAATTTTCTCAAAGGTTGACATTAATTAATTATTTATAAACAAATTTAAAAGGATAATTAAACGAGTAAGCAAGTACCGGAAACCAGTTTTATTAATTTTTTTTTTTTTTTTTTTAAATAAAAACGTTGAGAACGCGCGACGACGCCATTACCGTCATATTTACAACAACCAACATAATCGTCATAAAAAAAAATTATTTGTCTTTCTCTTCTTCTTCTAATATTAATAATAATAATAATAATAAATTTTTTCTCCTCTCAGAAATAATCGAAAAAGATTTTATTTTATTTATAACCAGTCTATACAAAAAAATTTTTTAAAAATTTATTTATAACTCATTAATTACTAATCTCTTATTTATAACTAATTAAAAAAAAATTTTTTTTTAAAACTTGTTAATAATAATAATAATAAAACTTAATAATTAATAGTTTAAAAAAAAAAAAAAGAAAAAAAAATGGGTTCAAATAATTTTCAACTGTAAATTGTTGTTTAATTAATTAATTGTTTAAAAATAATAATAATGATGATGATGATGATAATAATAATAATAAAACTTTTTCGTGTGCATGTGGCATGTTGTTTAGAATTATAAAACAACAGCGCGGAAATAATTTTTTTTTTTTTTTTTTTTGTTTTTTTCGGTTTTAAAAAATCTTAAAACAGAAGAGAGAGAAAAAAAAAAGAAAAACGACAATTTTAAACGTTAGACAGAAACTCCTTACAAACGTTATTACCATCAACATTTTTATTTAATAAAAAGGTTATATATAGTGAAAAGTTAAACATTAGAATTTTAGTCTTTTTTTTTTGTTTTAAAATAGTTAAATAAATGCGGAATAGTGTTTTTTTTTTCGAGTCGATTTAATGGTTAGCTTATGGTAAAAAAATTAATAAATTAATGCGTAATAAAAAAATAAAAAAAACGCAGTAGTAGTAATAGTTTTTTAATAAATAAGACTTTTTTTTAGGCGAACGTTTTAAATTTACGTAGGGGCCGCGAACAAAAAAAAAATTGCGCTAATAATTAAATAAAAAAAAAACAGTAAGAACCGTTAAAAGGTTTTTGTTTTGTTTTTTTTGGGTTGGTAACCCTGCATTTTTAAAAATTTTCCTCCGTTGTTTTAATTTTTAAATCTCCATGTTTAATGAGTTAACACGTCACTGCTGTTGGCAACATGATTGAATCTCAAATTAAAAAAAAAAAAAAAAATAATAATAATATACTTCCTATCGATTGCGTGAGTTTTCATGAAAAAAAAATCCCAAATTCTTTTACAAAAATTAAAAATTGCGTGTCAACGTAAAGAAAAAAAAAAAAAAAAAAAGAAAAGAAAAGAAAAAAATTTTATACAAAGAGTTCGGCGGCATTGATACAAACAACAAAAGCTAAAGGGAAACAATTCAAACAAACGTTTGTTTGTCGATCCCCGAAAACGATTGTTGTCACGAGCGAAAAGGGTATCAAATTATCCCTTAGAAAAAAAAAAAAAAAAGAAAAATTTACGTGTGTAATTATTATTATTATTATTTAATTGATGAATTAAATTTTTTTTTAAATTAAACGTTAAGGGGGCCGACACTTTAAAAAAAATTTTTTTTTTTTTTGTACGCGTAAATTTTTGTTATTATTATTATTATTATTACTAAATTTCATATCGAACTATAAGAAGAAAAAAAAAGTTGAAAAGTTGCAAAGACTGGTTTTGACAACTCGTTTAATTTTTTTTTTTCTTTCTTTTTCTTCCTACCCTTCATCATCATCATCATCATCATCATCATCATCATCATCATCATTCTTTACATTTACCCTTAGTATATTTTTTCATACCCTCCCCCTTTTCTTAATATAAGTTAAGTGTGAAATACAATCGAGATTGATTGATTGATTGAATGATTGATTTTTCTATCGCTGATCGAATTCGTCGTTTTTACGAATTAAATGTCTCTATATTGAACGAAACGTCACTTTTATACAAAAAAAAAAAATTTCCATAACCTTTTTCCCATTACTCTATTTATTTATTACTCTATGACTTTTTAAAAATACATTATTTACATACTATCGTACTATCGTATTTTTTTTTCCATCACATAAATAACTAAAATAAAAAAATTAATTCGTTTTTTCTTTACGTAACTCATTCGATTCAGAGGTACCAACGGCAGAAATTAAAAATTTGTCGCAACTTCGACAACGTTTGTTTACAAACACTCGCGCGCGCACGTGATTTCTACGATGTAAATAAAAACAATAAATTCCTTTTATTTTTCATTTTTAAATTTTTTTTTATTTTTACATTTATTTTACTCTTGTCCAAATTTAAAAAATGAATTTGATAACGGTAACTAAATTATTATCATTATTATTATTATTATTAATAATAAATTTATCATCGTACGCGAATTCTTTATCGATAAATAAGACGAACGTAGAGAACTTTGTATCGGAGACTTATCACGATTTATTACAATTCATTAATTACGAAGAACAAGGCAAATCGTTGAGCGAACTTCGACTCAACGATGGCAAACCGGTACCGGAAGAAATGAATTCTTACATCGTTTTATTGTGCATATACTTGAACACGACATGGGCGAGATGTAGCGGGAGTTTAATCAGCGAAAATTTCGTACTCACGGCGGGTCACTGCACGAATTCCGACGGTTCGAACGTCATCGTGGCACACGGCAAAGAAAATCTACAGGAATACGTCGGTGTAAGATCTACAAGTCCGATCGATGAATATGTTGGAGAAGAATTCAACGTGGAAGAAAGAAGAGTTAAGCAAGTTTACTTTTATCCTAATCAAACGCGTAAAAAATACGATTTGGCTTTGATGAAACTCGAAAATCCGTTCAAAGTAAACGTTTCGTTTTTAGATGTTGCAACGAGTAAATGACATTATTATTATCATTATTATTATTGTTATTTTTTAAACAGGTACGATTTCAATCGATTAATTTTTTTTTTGTTTTTTTTCCCCCCCTAGAAAAAGTTCACATATTGAAAAATTGCATGTCGATCGGTTATGGCATAAGCGAAATACCCAAACAACAATTGACCCTCGGGTATATAGTTAACGAACCTTTGACTCTCACGGCTCCATCGTTTAAATTAAAAGACGAAAGATTTTGCATAATACGTTCGAAAAGATTATCGAGCATATGTCCAGGAGATTCCGGAAGTCCACTAATATGTGATAAAAAAATATGGGGGGTTACGGCTTACGGCGACGAAAAAAATTGTAAAAATAATTTATTGTTTTGTTATTATCCCCTTTTCAGAGCGAAAAAATGGTTGAGCAGTTATGTTCAAGTTCAAAATGGCAGCGGCGGCACTGTCAAACGAATAAATCGTTCGAGTATTATTTTAATAACCGTTATCACATTCACTCATTTATCTTATTATTATTATTTATTTAAATAATTTTATTTATTTATTTATTTATTTATACGTAGTATTAAATTTTTATTTTTTTGTATAAATAAAAAAGTAAAAACTTGACAAAAAAAAAAATTTTTTTTTTTTTTTATAAATTTACCCGCGGCGTTAATCGGCGGATATTTACGACGTATAAAAAAAGAAACAAAACGACAACTATTGAAAAAAAAAGAAGAAAAAAAAACATGTCGGACGTCAACGTTTTAATTAATCATAAATAATAAAAGGTAAGCAACGGGATATCTTACATATAACAAAAAATAAATAAATATTTATTTACCGTTTTTGAAATTTTTTATTGTTTGTCGTATGTGGTAACGAACAAACAAAAAAAAAATAATATGTAATTGTTGTGATGATGATGATGATAATGATGATAATATGATAGGTTTCATGGGTCTTTTGTGGCGTTAACAGGGTTTAAATCAAATTCGTTACGTAGCCACTCCTAAATAATTTATTAATAAACATTCATTATCAAAAGGTTTTATGTTTTTTTTTTTATGTTTAGTCGTCATTTTCAAAAATGTTTTTTTTGTTTTGTTTTGTTTTCGTTCCTATTTATTTAAATCAAAAAATTAAACATTATAGATTATTTAAAAAGAACCCACAAATGAATTGTTTTCATTATTTTTTTTTTGTTTGTTGGGTTAAAAATGGCGGCGAAATATTTTTTTTTTTTTATTAATTTATATAATTTAAAAAAAGAAAAGAAAAAAAAAAAAAAACGTTTTTCTAACGTACAATTACAACCGCGTCTGTATTTTACATCGCAACAAACAGTCTGATAATCAATATAATAAGATAGAAATAATAATAATAATAATTTTTCTTATTTCACACGCTCGTATACTACAACCCATTAATTTATTATTAATTTTTTTTAAGTTCCCCCATCTAAGTAGTCGTCATTATTATTATTATTTTCACTCATAATCACCACGATTCGCCTTAATGTTTATCGAAGCTTTTTCAACATTTATTACAGGTTTCTACCTGTCGATCCCTAAGGAATAAATGCCGGAATATCAGTGATGCTGCATGTCTGATGAATAGGTTTTCGTTTTTTATAACCTAAACAGCACCACAACAATTCTTGTAAGTCTCATGGAGACCATCTGATTCGATGGAAACAAGTTATTTCCTGTACTAGGCTCCAGTGGCCAGTAACAGGAGGAATGAGATTTACAAGCTTGTCAAGCTGCTGACTCAGGTTGACAATAGAACAAGATTTCTTTTTGTTCTGTCTTTATCTTGTTCTCATTTTGCTCTATTACAATTATGAATCAGTCATCATTATCATTAGGAGTGAATTTATTAAATATATCTAATAAAAGACTACACTTTTTCCTTAAAACTATTTCAATATTTAATTTTCTTACTATTTCCCCTTTTTATAATTTACCCTCATGCATTTCATCACTAATGTATGCACAATATATATCTATATAATTACAGTGTACAAATCACTACACAGTGTACAAACCACAACACAATATACAAATTACAATATTGTGCCTATAAACCTAAGTAATCTGAAGGCATTTGAATTTTTCTAACTTTAAATGAGATTAGAAAAGAATTTTACACTAAACACATGACAAAATATGTTATAATGAAACAAACTAACTTAAGAAAAGTGTTAAAGTAATGTACACAATATATATATATGCACAATATATATCTATATAATTACAGTGTACAAATCACTACACAGTGTACAAACCACAACACAGTATACAAATTACAATATTGTGCCTATAAACCTAAGTAATCTGAAGGCATTTGAATTTTTCTAACTTTAAATGAGATTAGAAAAGAATTTTACACTAAACACATGACAAAATATGTTATAATGAAACAAACTAACTTATGAAAAGTGTTAAAATAATGTACAATCCATTGATTTCAATCACACTCACACAATCACACTTAAAAACACAAGTACAGAGATTTTACATCCACCTGATGCAACAAATTAACTAATTACAAGTATTTATATTAAACTACCTTCATTTTTACTTAGTGTAACAGTAGACATTTACCACAACTACTTATATTCAGCTCAAAAGATGTACAATCATATAATGGAGTCCATTGTGCCTTTTCATTATTCCTTACACTAAAATCAACTAAAATAAGGGCTACCCAATTCTTCTTGATTTTAATTTATATCTATAGGGAGTATTACACTATATCTATGATAAACAATGTTGTAATGCAACAAACTAACTCAAAAAAGGCCCAAAACAACCAACAATCAGTAAATTAACCTTTACAGGTTACAATATAGAAATTGTACAATGAGTCAATATGTCAAATCAATAATTAATGAATATTGTTATTAAATTATTCCAATTCTTGTTTTTTACAATGAGATGATACAGATATTTAGTCAAACCCCTCATAATTAACCAAACAAATGTAAAATTTTTAATCTTTTTGTTTTTTGGGCATATCCACCATCTTTTTGAGCCAAACGTTTTAGCAAGCCAAATTTAAGTTGTAAAATTAAAAGAGACTTACCCGTGATAATCATATGTACCAAGCCATCTTCTAAGATTTTTCCTTACCCACGCTTACTTTTGTCACATGAAACCGTTGTCCATTTGCAAATTTACACTTAAAATAACATAATTATCACTGAATAATATAAAAAACTAATTATATCACGACAAACTACACACAATTACAAAACTTTTGATATATAATTTATAACTAAATTGTAAAAAAAACTATTAAAATTAATTAAATAAATTGACGTGATGTAAACGCGTGTCAACCGTTGCACACCAGCGCACTCTTTTTTTTTATTAAATTATTGGAACTACTTTAATAATTCAACGTTTTTCCTAACAGAAAAAAAAAATATTTTTATTAGTGATTTTTAAAACGGAAAATAAATTTATATAATTACGATTTAAACTTCAAAATAGGTAAGTAAATAATTATTATTATTATTTTTAAGAAAAAAAAGAAAGAAGCAGATGGAAAAAGAAAAAAAAATTCGTGGTCATTGAAGTTTTTTTTTTTTCTGCTTCTTTTTTTTCTTTATCCTTATGCCTTAGGTGGCTAATCAATGAGATAAAGCCAAAGATTTAGTTTTATCTTAAATATATAATATCCTGTGGGTAAGTTGAATGACCTTTGATAATTTATTGATATGAAATGAAAGAGAATTTTAAAAAAATTTTTTTTTTTTTTTTTTTTATAACCTGGAAAAAATCATTTTGTTACGTAAACGCCAATAATAATGACATAATGATTTATAATCCTACGTCCATTCAATTAAATTAATTATTTAAAAATTAATAATGATAATTATTTAACGAATTTTTTCTTATTTTCTACACAACGTCAAATTCGGTCGTTTGCGTGGGTAAGTGAGACTTTAGGCAAAGAGAGAGAAAGAGAGAAAGTTAGAAAGAAAAAGAGAAAGGAAGAGAATGAAATGAGAGAAAATTAAAGGGATAAAAAGTGGAGTAAGTGGTTAAAAAAGACAGAGAGGGAATCAAAGAGACAGTAGGGAAAGAAAGAGAGAGAGAAAAAATATAGAGAAGCTATAGGGATAGAGAGAAAGAGAGAGAGAGAGAGAGATAAAACAGAAAATGTAATAAGAATTTATAAATAAAGTAATTTTCGTTTTTTTTTAAATATAAATTAAACCTATTTTTTTTTTACTTAGCTTATAATAACGACAATTTTTTTACAAATTTTAAACAAATCTCATACTTACCTATGGCACGCAAGACGACTTGATTAAACTAAATGTTTTAA
>NW_002987320.1:309798-318945 GCF_000006295.1 Pediculus humanus corporis | reverse complement strand
GGTTCTCTCATCTCTCTCTCTCTCTCTCTCTCTCTCTCTCTCTCTCTCTTTTTGAAAATTTATAACCGATTTATAGAATTTGTGAAAAATTTTGTGGATACGTGATGATACGCATATGAATCGGATTCTCGTTTTAATTTTTCTATAATGAGAAGTACATATATATAACAAATATTTTTATTTAAGTTTTATGACGTCACTGCTTACGTCACAAACTCGTCACAAATGTAATTTTTACCCGTAGAAAACACATTAATTACGACTCTTGCAATTTTTTAATAAAAATAAAAAGGAAAAAAATTTATTTATTTATTTTTTTTTTTCAAGGGTAATAAATTAAGTAATAAAAATTTTAGTCAGGTGATATAAAGAGAGAGGAAAAGAGAGAGAGAGAGAGAGAGAGAGAGAGGGGTGATAAAAAAAAAAATAAATAAATAAAAATAATAAAAGTTACTTATATTTTTATAAATGAACGATTGCCTTATTGTTTTTTTTTTTTTTTATTATTTTGATTTCGCTGTTGGGATTTTCCTGTAGGATTTATATTTTTTTAAAAAAAAAAAGGTTTTTGTGTTTATTATTACTGTAATTAACATAAGAAAAAAAAAACTTTTAAGCACCTGCGTTAAAATATAAAAAAAAAAAAAAATTATTTTATTGCCGAATATCATTGTTAAATATTAAAAAAAATAAAAAAAATTTGACAAAAGGAAGAAAAAATATTTTTTTTTTTAGGCGCGATGAAATAATTTAAAATTGAAGAGTACGAAAGAGAGAGAGAGAAAGTGAGAGAGAATGAGAAAGATTTTCTCTCGTTGGTTTTTTTTTTTTTTTTTTTGATTTTCCAAAGTTTTTTTATTTGGCCTTCTTGTTCGCTGTCTTTCCACTCACTCTCTCTCTCTCTCTATCTTCTATCCTCTTTTTCTTTCTTCCCCCAATCCCTCTCTCTCTCTTTTTTTTTCGACATTCATTTCCAAAAAAAAAATTCAAAGTGTAATAATAAATTGACTTTATTTGACAAATATTGACATCAGAGTTTTTTTTTCTCCTTCTTCTTCTTATTTTTTTTCATCTTCTGCTTTTTTTATTTATTATTATTATCATCATCATCATCATCCTTCTTATTTTTTTCCAACATTCTATCACATTCATGAATTTTTTATTTTATTTTATTTTTTTCGCGAGACTGAAATTTATCAATTCATTTGTAAATTTATACACGAAGTCGAACGTGAGGTGGTGACTGTAGAACAGAGACAACGTGCTTGACAAAATAATTCGTTGTTTCCAGAACGCAAAATTTTCCTCCCCCTACCCCACCTTCCTCCGTGTCGCCCTATTGCAAAACTAACATTCAACCCCTCAAACCATAGAATATAACAAATAAAAAAAACTAAGGGCGGTCAAACATCGTTCGATAATAATCGGATGATGAAGAATAACGATGCTGTCAGATTTTATAAGCGCCATCACCCCCACCGCCACCGCCACCACCGACCTCCAATCAATATAAAATCACCTGAACGCTTGTTAACAGTTATGAGGGATTGTTATCGTTTATATGCGTGTGCGTCAATGTAGTGGGTAGGGAGTGGGTGGGTTGGGGGGGGCTTTGAGCATTGGGAATTCGAAAAAAAAAAAAAAAACGGTTGAATCAAATCAGAAAGATTGATGAAAGGGTCCAAAACAGAAAACAGGAGGAGGTTTTTTTTTTTTTTTCTTCTTTTGTTTATATATTTGTCAGATAAATTTTTTTTGAAGATTTCCAGCTTTAAAATTTGTGTGTGTGTGTGTGTGTGTGTGTGTGTGTACATAAACAAAAGCAGAAGAAACTAAAATCATTAATTCGGGTTTTAAAAGCGCATTTGCGTTTATCCTGTTTCTTTCACGTTTCAAAACATTCTTCATCTCCGCCTCTCTTCTTCTTCTTTTATCTTTCGTTTTCTTCATCGCTTTCATTTTTTTTTGTTTCTTTATCTTCTATGTTTTAAAACCTTTTTCAAACCCACACATATATTTAAAAATTTTTTCTATTAATTTTTTTTTTGTTTTGTTTTTGCCGGTGAGAGGGAGGGAAAGAAGCTGGTTAAAGATTTTTTTTATTATTTTTGTACCAAAAATGGGATTTGAAGATTTTCAAATTTAAATTTTTTTCTTTTTTTTTCTACTCTTTCCTTCATTAAAATCTTCTTCGTGTATTCAATATTAAGATGGAAATCAATCATCGTCATTTTGACATCGGTTTCTTCTAGAAAACATTGGAACGTTTCCTTAATAATTACTAAGCATAAAAAAAAAAGAAAAAAATTTTTTTCTTTTTTTTTTGTTACATGAAAATTTCCAGGATGATGAAAAGAAAAATTTTTTGAAAGGGTAAAGTTTGGGGGGAGGATCGGGGGTGTGGTAATGAGAAAATAAAAAAGTTGAAATGGTGGTAGAACTGATAAAAATGTTGGTTTTCGATGAAAATTTATATATTTTTATATACTTTCGGATATTTCGGTCATTTAATCAAATAAAATTTTTCAGGACCGTATTTAGAATAAAAGTCACAGGATTATTATTTAACATGGTGGATTTTGTGTATAGTGACGTCATAATTTTGAGTGTTTATGTTTATTTCGTACAATTCCCAAACGGTAAAATAATCTTAAGTAAATTTTTTTTTTTTTTTTTTTTTTTTCAATTTGATATCGTTCGCGTTTTATTTTTATTTTCACTCTCTCCTCTCCCCCTTTTCCTCTCCCCTTTTTTTTGTTAAAACCCCCGAAAAAATTGATTTGGATTTTTCTAGAAAAAAATAAAAAAAATATTTAAACGGGATTTACATATTCGAAAATGAAATTCACAGTTCGTTGTAAATAAGCAAACACTCCCTTTTGAGGTCTTTTAATAGATCTAAAAGGAAAGGTAATGTGACAAGGGTTGAATTCATTGCTTACGTGGCAGTAGAATTTTTTTTTTTTTTTGTCAGTAAAACACGAGGGCGTTTTTATGTTATTGAAAATTCAAACTGAAATTTCTACCATTTCACTCTCTTTTTCTCTTTCCCCTCGTCCCTTATACCACCTTCCTCTTTGTAATCGTCATCCACGCATTATTTACCACCGAAAAAAAGTGGCAGAAGACAAAACGATCGGTCAATTTTTATTTATAAAAATTTTTTTATTTAAAAAAAAAAACATTTATGTTTTGACTTACATTTGATTTTGACGTTTATTAAACTTTTTCTAACCCTAATGGTTTCGACGAGAGGCTCTGAAATTATGGAATGAATGAATGAGAGGGGAGGGTTGGTATTAGTTATAAGGGTTAAAGATTTATATATATATTTTTTTTCAAAAGGGTAGGAGAGGGTAAAAAAAAACAATTTAAATTTATTTACAATTAAAAAAAAACGAAAGGGGCTCATGATGTCGGTATTTCCGCCGCCGTACCCGCTGTTGCTGCAGTAAAATAATTTTTTTTTTTTAATTAAATTTAATTTTTAATTGATCCCTGATGTTTGTAACGATGGCCATTTAAAAAAAAAAAAAAAATTTTTTTTTTTGGTTTTTAAGTTCATCCATTTCCATATCAACTTCGACTTTAACTAAATCATTTTATTACCCCCCCCCCCCAATAATTATTTTTCTTATTTTTTAATTACGTAGTAATTAAAAAAATTCCGAGTATAATTTTTCTTCGCGATGTTTTTATTTACTAAATTCTTATTCCACGTCGTATTTTGATTAAAAAAAAAAAGTTTTACCGAAAAATTATAAAAGAGTAATTAAAAAGACGAAATTATTACTCGGGTAATTTTTTGATTTATTACAACCCAAAAAAAAAAAAGAAAAAGTTTAATGCGTGAAAATAGATAAAAACAATTTTACGTTTTATGCCTAAAAAAAAAAAATTTTTTTTAACGGGGAAAAGTTTAAGTTGGCAACAATGTAATAAATTAAATAATAATAATAATAAAATTTTTAAAATTATTTTTTAAAAAACTTTTCGTTTGTTTTGTTTGTTGAATCAATCGGAATTCTCTTTTTTTTATTACCTTCCGTGCCTATAAACATACACACACAAATTCTCGCGTTTGTTTTTTTTTTTTAAATTTTTTCCCGCCTTTTTTTTAAAATAATTTCCGTTACGTCATTCAACATTCAATAAATATTATAAAGAACACGTCAGTTTATCATTTTTTTAAATCGGTTTAAGTAAACTTAAGTAAACTTAGTTTTATTTGTTTGTTTGTTTGTTTATGTTTTGGAAAGAGTAAAACCGGGGATTTTGATTGTTTTTTTTTAAAAATACAAACACACATCGTGAACGTACATACACAAAAACTTATTTATATTATTATTAATAATACTACAAAACCTGAAATTAAATTTATTTATTAATAAACTCGACAATAACAACAACCGACATCTTTTTTTTTTTTTCACAAACAGGTAAACGCCTAAAAAAACAATTTTTAATGTTGTGTCGATGTTAACAAAAACATTTACTCGAACCTGTTGTTGTGTGTGAAACAACCATTATTATAATCATTATTATTATTATTTAAAAATTAAATTTATGAACGTACCGCGAGTCGAGTGTGTGTGTGTTTGTAGACACATGTTCTTACTGCACCCTTTAACAAATATTCTTCCATTTTTTATGTTTTCATAATTTTTTTTTTTTTACGATTTTAAAGAAGTACGAGAGAGAGAGAGATAGAGAGATGATGAAAACATAATTATGTCTTATTATCTTATGGCCGGAAAGAGAAAATTTTGAAAAAAAAAATCACAGGTAAAAATTTACCCGCGAATTTTTTTTCTCTCCATTGTAATAATAATGAAAACGGATGCGCGAAACCCTTAAATTCATTCATTTATTCATTCATTCTTCGTTTGTTACGCGGATTTCAAGGTCGTTGAAAAAACGTTTTAAAAACACGTCAAAGTTTGTTATTATTATTATTAGATTTTTAGTTTTGGTTTGAAGGTTTTTTTTTTTTAGGTAATAAATGAGACTGAATGGATCGAACGTGACCGTAGAATAAAATTTGCAAAAAAAAAAATTAAGAAGTCTGATTGTTGTTTGTTGTTGTTGTCGTGGTTGTTTTTTCGTAGACTGTCTGCTCTTTAACAAAAAAAAAAATGTTTTTTCGTATTGTTTTAATAATAATAATAAAATTATTATTTTTATTATTATTTAGTTTCTGTTGGTGTGGTTGTTGTTGTTGTCGTTGTTGTAAATTTAATTAATTTAAAATTTATTTTAAACGAATGAAAACAAAAAAAAAAGAATTTTTTTTCGGGATGAAATGTGGACTTGGTAGTGGTGGTGGACTGGGGAGGGGGAAGGAGTAGTGGAAAGGATAGAAAAAAAAGAAATTATTTTACTTTTTTTTTTTTTTTTTAAACAAAGCAGGGCTGCCACTTGTATCCCTTCATCATTTTAATTGCGTTTTTAAAAGCGTGAAATTCCTGTTAGTTTTAGATAATGCAGGTTTCTCATTAAGACCCCTGGAGAAAAAGAACAAACGGCCTGGAATAAAAACTCATTACTTTTTTTTTCTTTTTCTTTTTTTTCATTTCTTTTCATTTTGTTTTTTTTTTCTTTCTTTTTTTCTTTTTTTTCCTTTTTTTTCCTTTTTTTTTTTTTTGAAAACGGTTTTATTATCTTTAGAGGTCGCCAAGTTTTCTCTTGGAAAAGTTAACCTTTTTTTTTGTTTTTTCCGTTAGTTTTTTTTTAACCGCGATTATATTTTTAAAAAAATTATTATTATTATTATTATGATAATATTATGTTTGCTTACGTGAGAGTGAAATAAAAAAAAAAAATCTTCGCCTCCCCCCTCCTCTCTAATATTATTTTTTTATACAAAACCTCGACGAATAATTTCCGGTTCGCAACGATTATTAAATACGCTATAAAATTAATAATAATAATACTAATAATAATAATGATTTTTATAAAATCGTGAAAAAATATTAAAAGGAAGGAGGGGTAGGAGGAGAAGGAGGAGTAAAAGAAAAAAGAGGTAAAACAACAACAAAAAAATTTCTGTCGGAAATTTAAAAATTTTTTTCCCTTACTTTTTTTTTTACACACAACTTATAAATTCCGTTCAAATATAATAATAATAATAATAAATCGTGATGTTTTTCAAGACGCTGTGGTGTCAAATTAACAAACCGGAAATCGTAGCTACGATTACGTTTGCTCCCATAAAAAAAAAAAAATTAAATAAAGTAAAATTGTCTAATCGGTGAAATTTAATAATTCCTGTTGTTGTTGTTGTTTTTTTTTTCTCTACCGTGATTAACGATGATAAGAAAAAAAAATAGGAGAAGGAGGAGAAAAAGGTTGCGGGGGAGGAGGTGGTGATGGACGAACGGACGAAGTGGAAGGAAAGGGAAGGGGATAACAAATCCGTCAAATAACATTAAATAATATAATCTTCTTATAAACTTTAATCGACTCGAATACACGAATACGTAAAATATTAAATTTCAAATCCGACATTTTATTATTATCATTATTATTATCATCATTATTATTATTAGTAAAGAGAAGAATAAGAATTTCCAGAATAAAAAAAAAAAAAAAATCTGGAATTTTTAACTCATGAATTCACACACACTCTCTCTCTTTCTCTCTCTCTTACCGGAATGTCTTTGACACACTTTTTATTATTATTATATTTATACAATTGATGACGTGTGCTGACTCTTATAGAAAAAAAAAATAATAATAATAATGATTTAAAATTTTATATTCCTGGTTACGACCCTGTTAATAATAATTTTAAAATCGTATTTTTGTAATCAAATACGTTTTTTTAAAAATTACTTTTTAAAATATATAAATAAATAATTAAAGTTAAGAAAATTTTACTGGAAAAATTTAACCGGAAATAGAATTTTAAAAAAAATTATTATTAAGTAAATGACGTCATAATTTATATATCCTATGATAAGAGTGATAAGGAAATATAAACGAATTATAACGTTATTTATAAAATAAATAGATAAAAATGGATAGGTGCACGAAAAGTATTTTTTTTTTTTTACGGTCTGTTGACATGTCTCTGTTAAAAATAAATTTTTTTTTTTAAGGGAGAGGAAGAGAGAAGGTGGTGAAAGAGGAGGAGAAGAAGATGGAACGTGTTTAAAGGGTTGTGTGAAAGGCGTGAAAAAAAAGGCTTCGTTCCGAGTATTGGTAACAATGGAAAGAAAAAAAATTCCAGAACGTAAAACATGTCGATGATGATGATGATGATGATGACGTACGCATCACACAAATCTTTCATGCAAAAAAAAAAAAATTCTTTTACACCTTTTTTAACACTCCTTTTTTTGTCAAATGTTGAGTGACAAAGAAAAATGTCAACGTCACAAAAAAAAAAAAGTCAATTCCACGTCTCGGACGTCAATGGCGGTCATGGTTTTTTTCATAACGAAAAAAAAAAAATTCTTTATTATTATTATTATTATTTATATTTTGCGTCGGTTTCCATGTTGTTTTATATTTAAATAATAGCAAAAAACGGATGCTTTTAAAATTTTGCTAAGGGTTAATAACACAAGTTTAATTTAAAAAAAGAAATTTTTTTTAAATACAGACATCTTTTGAGGTGAATTTTTTTTTTTTTTACCGGAAATTAACCCTTTTAAATAACCGGAAATATTTTTTTTCAACTTCCGCTTAATTTTTTTTTTTTGGTATATGAATGAAGTGAAAAAATATTTTTTTTACTACGACGGTTTTCCGTTTTTAATATCGTAATTATTATAATTAAAAAATTTTTTTTTATTTGTACAAAAGTAAAATTTTATACATATTATTATTATTATTATTAATTTTCCATTGTCTTCCTTTGAATTAATTTTATTTTTTTTCTAAGAAAATTATATGTATATTTATTTATTCATACGGATACGGATTTTTTTTTTAACATTTTAATTTTTAAATATTTATTAAAAAAATCGAAAAAGGAAATAAAAAATAAAAAATTTCCTTTGAAGTTTTTTCTTTGTCAATAAAAAAAAAAATTTTACATTGATTTTTTTTTTGTAATAAGAAAAAAATGAGAAAAATTGTTATAGATTATTATTAGTAATTAAAAAAAAAAAAAAGAAGAAAAGAAAAGGGGGAGAGAGAAAGAGAAGAGGATAAAAACTTTAACTTTCGGTTTATTAACCGGATATTTATCGTATTGCACCAATTAAACATTAATAATAATAATAATTGAATAAAATAAATTTTTAAAGATTATAAAAAAAAATGGAAGGAAAAAATAAAAAAATTTTTCTTTTTTGCTTTATGATATCGAATAAATTTAAAGTCAATTTGCTAAAGTTCAACGATTAATTTGCTATCGTTCAGGTTTTTGTCTTTTAAATTAGTTACATTAATAACAGGTTTTTCCTTTTTTTTTCGTGTCATTTGTTTTAAATGCTTTTTTTTAAAAAAAAAAAAAAAAAGAAGAGAGGTAATAAGTAAAGGTAAAAGATGAAGTGAAGATTGGTGAGAAGATGGAAGGAAAGTGGAAAAAGGAAGGGAAGTGGAAGTGGAAGAAGAAAAAAAAATATATATGTATAAAAAGGTGCGGCGGTTTAAAGGATTTCAAGTATTTTCAAGATGAAACGAATTTAAAATTCATTTAAATTTTTTTTTTTTTTTTTTATTCATAAAAAATGATATTTAGAGAGAGGAAAAAAAAGGAAATTTTTTTTCGTCTGCTGACACGATGAAAAAAAAAATTTTTTTTTGTCTTGTTTTTGTTTTGATTTTATTTAATTAAGAATTTTCATTATTTTTTTTTTTTTTTTTTCACGACATACATAAATCATGTTTTTTTTCCAGAACTTTCGTTTCCTTTTAAAAAAATGATGATGATAATAATTACATGTTAGTTTAATAAATAATAATAATAATAATAATCAAGGTAAATTTGTGTGAGAGGTTATAAAAAGAATGCGGATGGAAATGGTGCGGGTAGAAAGCAAAACAAAAAAAAATCGAATCGAGAGGGGGGAAGGGTAAGTTAGCAAAAGGAAAATTCGGGGAGGCAATGGAGGGGAGAATGATGATAAAAAAAAAACAAAGCAGAAACAAAAAGAAAAACTTGGTATGGAAAAAAAACAAAGGCTTCATTTTTCT
>NW_002987320.1:304549-309778 GCF_000006295.1 Pediculus humanus corporis | reverse complement strand
CACTTGAAACGTTTTTGTTTAGTTTTTTTTTTTTTTTTTCATTCTTTGATTTATGCCATTTTATAGTTTATTGGTTTTGAAGATGGTGAGACTAAACAAAATAAGAAGAAGAAGAATAAGAAGAAAAAGAAAAAGAAAAAAAAAGAGTTATATTTCTTACTTTTTTGCATTTGACTGTTTGAAAATCTAAAACATTCATTTTTTTTTCTTCTTTCTTTAACTGTATTTCACAAAAAAAATAAAATAAAATAAAAAGTTTGACAGTAAATGAATGAGACTTTTTACTCTCTCTCTCTCTTTCTCCTTCTTCTCTCTTTTTGTCCCCTCTCTTTGTAATAATATCTCTATACCTCTCTCACTCTCTCTGTTCAATCTCTGTATTTTTCTATTCTCTCTTTCTCTCACTCATTTTCTTAATGCAATCTTTGTATTTTTCCTCTATTTTTTTCTTTCTCTCTTCAATCTTTGTATCTTTTTTCTCTGTCTCCTTCTCTTCATTTTCTGTAGAATTCTGTTCTCTTTCTCTCCCTATTCGCTTGTTTTCGTCAAAAAATTATCAAAAACACCCTTCAAATTATTTATTTAAAATTATTAACAAAAAAAAAAAAAAAACGGTCAATTTACATGTTTTATTTATTTATTTTGTTGTCGTGGCGCTAGAATCGCATTCAAATAATGATTTTTTTTTTTTTTTGAAAGAGAGAGAGAGAGAGAGAAATTCTTTTTTTTTATTAAATAAAAAAAAAAAAAAAGAATTTTAAAGCGTGTAATATGCGTGAAACCACGTTTTTTTTTTCGTTTTTATCATCTTAATTTTTTTTTTTTCTTTTGCCACGTTTCACACACACACACACACACACCGACAAACCGTTAACGTAACCGTGAAGTATTTATTTTAAGATTTCGCAATCCCCAAAAAAAATAAAGGAGGAGGGGCGAAGGGATTCAAATTTTTTTTTTCCTAGCGAAAAATTTGACGTTATTTTTGTGACGTAAAACAACAACTAAAATAAAATTTAAAAGAATTTTTTTTTTTTTTTCGTATAACTTTCGCACACGCACGCGGACATTCATTTATTTTTATCTTTCACGAACTATTTCCGGTTTTCATTCAAAAATGCAAATTTTAAATTTAAAAAAAAGAAATTAATTGTTTAAAAAGAAATTTGTAAACTTTTTCGACGTGCCCCTTTGATTTAATGATTTACAAAAATTCCTTTTCTTTTTTTTTTTTTTATTTTAAACATTTAAACTTTTGACTTGAGAAAATAAAACAAAAAGAGAGAGAGAGAGAGAGAGAGAGTGAGTCGGAAAAAAAAAGTTATAAACATAAAATTTAAGTATCAAACAGTAAATGAATGACAATAATAAAGTTTAAGAAATTCCAGGTGTAAGCGATTGTTTTAATTCTCTCTCTCTCTCTCACCCTTATCATCGTTATCAAATAAATTTTTTTTCTTTCCGATTTTCAACCCCCCCCTCACGTATCTCCACTACCCCATGAGTGAAACTTTTTAAGAAAAAATATTGTTGACCTTTGACATTTATATCATTATCACTTAATTTTTTCTTTCTACTTTAAGCGTCGCAAATTTTTTTTCTTTCTTTTAAAATTCTTTTCTCTCTCTCTCTGTCTCTTTCTTTCTCTGTCTTTCTCTCACTCACTCATTCTTCACCCATCAATCTACTTTTGTTTTTTTTTTTTTTTTTAATTTGCAAAATGTGACTTTATGGCAAAACCAAACATTTTTGATGGGAGTGAGAGAGAGAAAAAAAAGGTTTCCTTTGTGACAATGGTTTTAAATAATAATAATAATAATACGAACGTGAGAAATGTGACTTTATACGACGAAGTGAAAGAAAAAAAAAATCATGACAGCGGAAATGATTTATTAACGTTTTGAAAATAAGAACCAAGTGGAAGCAGAAGAAAAAGAAGAAGAATAATAATTTTTAAAAACTCGATGTAATAAAAAAAAAAATAAACGTTCAAATGCATGCAAGCAAGTAAAAATCACTTAAACGACACTCACTCTCTCTCTCTCTCTCTCTATGTGTGTGTGTATGTTTAAAATTAACGTGTAAGTAGAAAAAAAAAAAAATACGATCGTGATTCTTTAAAAGTTTTTTTTTTTATGGGTTTTGTAGAAAAGTGTGGGAGAAAAGAAAATATTACAACAGAAACAATGTGTGAGAATTTAAAAAAAAAAAAAAAACCGTTGAATATATAATAATAATAATAATAATAATAATAATAATAATAATAATAATAATAATAATGATAATAAAATCGATGAATAATAATAATAAATAAAGCAAAAGAAGTAAAAAAAAATAATTTTACTTAAAAACGTAATTTTTTTTTTTACATTTATCGACACTTTCAAATATTGTTTTGTTTTTGTTTCGTTACGTCACAGATGGATGTTACAAATTTTTTTTTGTGACGTCATAGTCGAATGTTTCCAATTTGGGAAACAAAAAAAAAAAGAAAAGTAGAAAAGTAATAAATTATAGAAAGGTTGAATGCACAAACCGCATAAAACAAATTTTTTGTGGAATTTTTAGAAAAGGCGTTCGTACGTTCGTTTACGTCACATCCTTTTCTTAACGGAATTTTTTTTTTTTTATTATCCTTCCAGTGATGGTTCGGGTTGAGATAAAAAAAAAAAAGTATTTAGAAGATGAATTAAATGAATAAAAAATTTATTTGTTGTACAAATTTAACAAAATGTGTATATATATATATATATATACGTGTTAATTTAAAGAAAGGCATTTCCGTAAAAGTTTATCTGCTGGATTCGACCAAGCAGAAGGTTAAGGTTACTCATCTGGAAGTAGGATAGCGCTTGAGAAATTTGAAACATTGCTAAGGAAATAACTACTATCTTTTAAAATAAAAAGGAGAGAGAGAGAGAGAAAGAAGGAGGGGATGAGATGCGAACAAATATTATAACAAGTAAAAAAGAAAAATTTATTATTATTATTATTATTATTATTAAATTAATATATTTATATTTTATATAATAAATATTTTTTTTATTTTTAAACAAAATAAATAAATAAAAAAATTTCATTGATTTCCGGTTTAAATTACATACTTCCGGTTTGAGGGGGAAAAATAAAATACAATAAATAAAATTTTAACGGTTAAATTATAAAGATGACGTTTAATTACGTCACGGATCATTTTGCAATACGGTGAATTTGATTGGTTAACGATAATCATCTGACAAAAACGTGTCAGTGGTTGATTGGTCGTTTTTTTTATTTTTAAAGAAATGATTCGTTCGTTTATTATATAGTCGCATCTTCTTCGTATAATTAATAAGAAAATAACGATTATAATTATTATTTTATTGTTAAAAAAAAATGGCGGAATTTTTTTTTTTTTTTAAAAAACAAAAGTTTTTTTCATTACACACGGTCTAATAAATAATTTGAGTTTTGTTGTTGTTGTTGTTGTTGTAATTATTTTAAAAAATAAAAATGCAAATTTTTTTTTCCATTTTCCATTTTTTTATTTTTATTTTTTTTTACTTTGGAAAAAAAAATAAAATTACAAACTTTTCTTTTTAATTTCGTTTCTTATTCTTATTTTTTTTTTAGTCATTAAAAGAAAAAAATATCAAGTATTAAAATCAATTTTTATTTTTTTTTATTTAAATCTTTCTTTCTCTCCCTCTCTCTCTCTTTCTCTTTATCTCTTTCTACTTACATTCCAGTCTTTTTTAATTTTAAACTTGAAAAAATGGCGGTAAGTTTCTTTTTTTTTTTATCTTTAATTTTTTTTTTGTTTGCATTGGGTTAAAACGGGGATATACGTAGAAAATTACAAACAATTTTCCAAAAAAAAATTATTTCCGGTTGGTTTTTTGTTTTGTTTTAAATAAACCAAAACCGGAAATGATTTTTATTTAAGAACGAATTTTACTCGATTACGTCATACGATAATTTTGTGTTTGTTTCCTTTTTTTTCGGAAAACTGGATAAGATTTAAAATTTAAAAATTGTTTTGTATAATAAAATCTCGATAATAATAACATTTTCCAATGAACTTTTATCACGATGATAATAATGATAGTAATAATAATAATAATAATTTATTAATCGAAAGTGAAAATAATTTATTTTTACGATATTTTGATAATTTTAATAAATAAAACTTTTTCGTTGTTGCCGTTTGTTGTTTTCTTTGTTTGTTTGTTGTTGTTGTTTTGTTTGTTATTATTAAAATAAATAAATATTATTTTCGTATGATTTTACGAAATAAAAAGAAAAAGAGTGGGAGAGGTAGAAAGAGAGAGTGAGGGGGAAGAAAAGGAAAAAAAAAACAATTTTATTACGCCTTTTTAAACATTGTTTTCCGAACCGGAAATAAAATTTTCTTTTCGAATCGGTTTTTCCAATTTTATATATATATATATATATATATATAAAAGTTTTTATTTGACGCCGCGTAAAGAAATTAAATAAATGCGTAAACGCGCGTTTTCTATTACGAATCATCTAAAAAAAAAGAAAACAAAGATAGAGTTCTTTGTAGAGAATAAAATTAAAAATAGGAAAAAAAAACGTGAAAAGGACGGTTTTTATATTATCATTTCCGGTTAAAGAATTAATAAATTTTAAACCCGGAAATAGTTATCGATGCGAACTCGAAGACATTTTCTTTGGTGTAGAAAAGCGTAAAAGAATAATAATAATAATATAAAAATTTTTATTTAAAAAATTAAATTACCTGTTGATAAAGTCGAGAAACAACCGGGTTACGTCATCGTCATCATCATCATCATCATTATCATTATTATTATTGACGTGAAGTAGAAGTTAAACAGAAAAAGGAAAAAAAAAAATTTTTTTAAGGTCGAACGGAAGGAAAAAAAAAATTAAAACAAAAAAATTTTTCCTTACCTTTTTTTTCCTTTTTTTTCGTTTTTTTCTTTTTTTCGTTTTTTCCCTTTTTTTTTCCTTTTTTTGTTCCTTTGTTTACGTTTTTACTTACCTTTTTTGTTATTAATAAAGTAAAAAAAAAAAAAAATTCATTTCCGTCTTAGCAATTAATAACGGTCAAATTTTTTACCAACGTACAAAAAAAAAATAATAATTAAAAAAAAAAAAATTTTTTTTTTTTTGTTTTTTTTTATTTATTTATTTTCCAGTTTTTGATGACGTCACGTTTTATTTTCCTCCAAAAAATCTATCGGATGTAAAATGATAAGAAAA
>NW_002987320.1:269493-304218 GCF_000006295.1 Pediculus humanus corporis | reverse complement strand
TTTTTAATTATTATTATTATTATTATTTATTCTTACTTTTTTTTATAACAATTACATACACGTGACGCATAGAAAGAAAGAGGAAAAAAAATAATAAATAAATTTTATTAAAACTCATTGAAAAAAAATTTTTTAAACCTTGTGTTGTTTTTCTATATATAGATAGATATATAAACTCGACGGCATTTTATAGCGATAAATCATGTTAACGGGGGAACCAGGGAAAAATGTTTTAAAAAGGTGTTAAAAAAAAATAAAAAAAAACTACGGGGAAACGGTTAAAAATAACGATTTAATTATTTGATAACCCTTTGATAAAAAAAACGCGCGCGCGCGTAGGATGACGTAAATGATTTTGTATTTTTAAATAAAAAAAAATTATTATTATTATTATTATCATTATCATTACTTTTTTTTTTAAAGATAAACGAACTTTTACTCGGTTTATAAATTTTTTTTTTTTGGGTAACAAAAACAAACAGCATCGAATAAAATTCGTGAGTGATGATGATTTTTAAAATTACGAATTTAAAAAAAAACCGTTAAATATTATTATTATTATTAGTATTATTATTATTAAAAAAAAAGGGGATCATTTTTTTTTCCTGGATAAAATCCATCGTCATCTTCAAAATGTCGATTTCATCGGTTTGAATTTATCAAAAAAAAAAAAAAATGAGAAAAAAAATGCACCTGCTTAACCTTTTTTTTCTTTCTCCTTTCATTCGGTTTTTGACTCCTCCTCTCCCTTCCTCTTCCCCTTCTCCTTTCGGCCCCCCACTGAATCCCCGACCGAGCCCCCGACGCAAACACAGAATTTTTTTTTAAGGGTGTTGTTTGTTTAATTTTAGAACGTGAAAAATGTGTTATATTAAAAAAAAAAAGTAAGGAGTGTTCGTTTATACAAAGAAAGAGCAAAAGGAGCATCCGCCGCCATTTTGTTTATTTATTTATTTTTTTAATTAATAATAATAATAATAATAATAATAATAATAATAATAATAATAATAATAATTTATTAGGGAGGGGAGAGGAAAAAAATTTTTTTAATTTTTAATATCGATTTCAATAAGATAGTAGTAGTTATATATATTAATATAAATATTTATTTAAATGATTATAAAAATCGTAAATGATTTCGTATAAAAAAAAAAAATAATAATAATAATAATGATGACGATGTGAGAAAAACGTTCGGACGTTCGCGACAAGCAAATCCTGCTGTTTCGACGTATAAATTTAACCAATCGGCGATTAGATACATAGGTAAATAGCAGAAGGAATATATGGATTTACATTCTACCTCCGAGTTCCCGAAAGCTGCGATTCCCCATATAAAATTGTGGCAAACTAGGGGTCCGCCCGAATCTCCCCGACAAATTGCGGGTGGATCATTGACATCCCCATGAACGAAACATATTTGATCGGGTACAGGATCGTTAAAGTACACCAAATCTAATCTTTTATTCTTGAAATATCTTTGTGTGAATTCCGTTTCCGGATCTTGCGTGACTCCATAACCGATCGATATACAATCGAAAAGTATATCTTCTTTCACTGGTAATACAGTACATAATAATAATAATAATAATAATTGAAACACGTGACTTACGGTAATAAAATAATAATAATAATAATAGCAAGTGACATATATATTACCCGTGGCTATTTTAACAAATGGTACGGTTTGCATAAACGGACTTCTTATCATCAATAATGCCACGTCGATTCCCCATTCTTCATAATCCGGATGAATTGCGTATTCACTGACAAGGCTTTCTTCCACCCCGAATTCATCTCCCACGTATCTTTCATATGGAGTTCTCACACGTTTTTCAACGTATAATTCGAGATTGTTTTGACTTAGTGCGACTATCATCAAAGGTTTGGCACAGTGACCCGCGGTCATTACGATTCTACCGGTCACTAAACTTCCCGTGCATCTCGTATTATTTAGTAAACTTATTATAAAAACGACGTAGGTGGCGACACCTTCGGGTACGGGTTGACCATTGAATATTCTCAATCCTTTATCGTTGTGTCCTTTGCTATTTTTTCTCACTTCCGCCATGGAATCGTATTTTTTGCTAAAGTGTGCTTGTTTTTGTGATAATAATTTTACGCAATTTAATTTTAATAATATTATTATAAATGTTATTACCAACGAATTACGATCCATCCCGTTCGACTATGTAAAAAAAAAAAAAAAAAACTATACACCGATCCCACGTGATTTCCCCTAATTATTATTAATATTATTAACCCATCATTTACACTTCGAAATTTTTATAATCGTTTTTGATTTATAAAAAATCGTAAAAAAAAAAAAAAAAATCAAATTCATAATATTTTTATAAACCGGCGTACATTAATAATAATAATAATAATAATAATAATAATAATAATAATAATAATAATAATAATAATAGGATACAGTATTGTAAATTTTAAACGTTTCGGGGAAAAAAAAAAAAATTTTTTTTTAGAAGTTGCAAACCTTTTTTTTTTTAATCAAAATTTAAGGTCGGTCATACAATTTTTTTTTTTTTTAAATCAAACGAAACAATGCTTTTAAGGTTTCAATTGAAGATTTTTACTTGGAGCCTTTTATCAATTCACAAACAAAACCTTTCTTATCGATTTCAAATTGTTATTTTTTTTTTTTCTAAAAGGAAAAATTTGTAATTTATATGTTTAGCTTACGAACGATACGAAACGAGATTTAAAAGGATTTTTTTTTTTCGTAACTTTTTAGTTTTGAGGGTTAAAAAAAAAAGAAATTTTTTTAGGGGTCGTAATAAATTACTCTATGAAATATTTAGTGACGTCACACGTCTTACAAACGAATCGATCGATAAATTTAATAATTATTTCGGGAAAAAATAAAAAAAATAATAATTGAAATTTATTTGAAAAAGAACGAAAATTAGCGCGAAGTATTTTAAAAATCAAATATGTTTACAAAGGGAATATTTGTCGCGAAAAATTTAATAACAACAATACAGCCAACTGCGAAAAACAAAAAGAAAAAAAAATGTCAGATTGTAAACAAAGAACGCGAGCGTGTATGAAAAAAAATTTACTCGATTGAAAATTTAATATTTTATTTATTTGTGTTGTTATTGTTGTTTGTTGTTGTTGTTTTTTAACAATCGATTGTAGTTGTTTATGAAATTTAATTTAAAATTTTTCAAAGGTAAGAATATAATTTATTATTATTATTATTATTGTCATCAGGATGATTTCGGGTTAAATTTAGGTTATTCAGGTTTATATAATAAACAGGAAAAAATTTTTTTTTTTTATGTGTGTAAATTTTTTTTATTCTTTTAAGTATAAATGCAAATTTTAAGGCGATGAAATTACTCAATATCGTTTCCTTTGTTTTAGTAAAAAGGAAAAAAGGAAACGAATTTTTCTTTTTCTTATAAATATTCTTTCGTTTTATCATCCGCACCTGAAAAATTAAAAAAAAAATTATTTTTTTACTTTTAAAACGTGAAAATAAAAAAATTTTAAAAGTATCGTTTGTTTAAACGTGAAGGGAGGGTGGTAGAGTGGGGGGAGAAAGGTAAAAAGGTTTTGTTTGTTTGTTTTTTTTAAAAGAAAAGAAGGAGGACCTTTAAGACTATAAACTTCTCCTTTTCATAATTATTTTTAAATTGAGTTGCTGAAAAAAAAAATAAAAAAAGAAAAAGAAATTTTTTTTTTTTATTAACACAATAATTAATATCATTATTATTATCGTGAGGGTTGTAAATGACGTAAGTAACGCACGCGCGTCACGCACTAAAACGTGCGTAATTAATATAAATGTATAAATAATTATCCTGCGGTTTTTCCTTTAAAAAAATGAAACTCATAAATTAAAATGTAAAATTTTAAAATTTTAAAAAACATAACAACCCTAATTAGTTAAAAAGAGAGAGAGAGGAAGAGGAAAGGAGAAACAGGGGGGTGGTGGTGTGGGGAGTAAAAATTTAAAAGGTTTAAAAGAGAGAGAGAGAAGAAAGAAAAAAATGAAGAAGATGAGAAAAGATAAAAGTTGATAAAAAAAATGATTTTACTAAAAAAAAAAAAAAAATCGAGTTACGTGAATTTTTTTTTTTTTAAATAAAAAAAAACCGACTTTTTGTAAATTTTACCACCGCCATTACCGCCGACGACGTCGACATAAACGCCGACACCGCCGACACTAAATACAAACAAACGGCGGTGAAAAAAAATTATTATTATAATTTTTTTTCACATTCGGTTTTAAAATAATAAAATATAAATGAAAAAGAATTTTCCTTTTTTCCTTTTTTTTTTTTTTTTTCATTCCCGATTCAGTTTCCGGTAATTATTATTCGGATATTTTAATGTTTTCCGTTTGTTTTTTTTAATAAAAAGTCATAGAGGAGGAAAACGTTTAATATTAAAACAGGTGACACAGGAAGGAAGGAAGGATAAACACATACACACACAATAATTGCCAACATAACGAATTTCATAAATTATTATTATTATTATTATGATAATGATGTGAAAAGTTTTTTTATTATCATTTTATTCTGTTTTATCTGATAATTAAATTGTTTTTTTTTTTGACTTTTTCATTAATTATGGGTACCTGAAACGTTTTTATTTCGTTTAATCCTTCGTCGTCCGCCATTTTGTTTTTTCTCTCTCCCCCTCCCTTTTTTTTATTCACGTGGTAAAAACTCTTTTTATAGAAAGAAAAAAACTTTTTTTTTATTTTTAAACGTAATTTACTGCTGCCTTTTTTTTTTCTTTTTGAATTATATCATTATTATTATTATTTTGCGTTTGACAGATTTTATTAATAATAATAATAATAATAATCGTCATCATTTTTCTTTTTTTTCTAAAAAAAAAAAAAATCTCACAAATAAATTTAAATTAAAAAACTTTTTTTTTTTTCAACTGATGAAAGTTGAAAAGTGTAGTTATGGCCTAATTCCAAAATAAACTTTTTAGGTTTATTTTTTTTGTTCTTCTTCACCCCCTCATGCCCCCTCTCCTCCCCCTTTTTCTACGATGTTTAACCTTTGCCCTCTACCCCTTACCCCATCGGGTTTTCTCTTCGTATTTTACGAGTTAATTGGTAATTAGAGAAGGGAAAAAAATGGCGAAATCACTTTTTTTTATCCTTTGAATGCTTAAAAAAAAAACTTATATGTTTAATAATAATAATAATAATAATGGCGACCGGAAGTTGATGATAATTAGAAACGGTTGTTGCGAGATTAATTTTTTGTGTGGGGAAAAAAGGTTTGCATAATGAAGAAAAATCAAAAAAAGGTTTAAAGCGGGTAAAAAAAAAAGCAGGTTATAAGGAGATGGGGAGGGAAGGGCGGGGGGAAAATTAACCGGAAATGTAAATAGTTTAACCGGAAACGTTTAAAGTTTGGTCTCGAAACGGGTATTTAAAAAAAATTTTTTTTTCTCGTGCGCCAGTCAAAGGATTAATAAAAATTTAAAATTTTTTCCTTCGGGAATAAAAATAACGGACGGGGCGATGAAAGGAGGGTGAGGGGAAGGGAAATACTTTTAAATTCAATCGCACGTCTTACCTTCGATGACACATTTAAGAACGTCACCGTTCGAATTGAGCGTCACTCTTGCGTGAGTTTTTTTAACGGTTTCGCCGTCGTTGTTTGGGTGACACGTGACCGTGGAAGAAGAAACGTTTCCTTCCGTCGAATCATCAATTATCACATCCGAATTCCTTTGATTACACAAATTCAAAGGTTTTATTTCGACGGGAATGGGAATGGGTTTGATTTCAACAACGACGGCGTCGTTGTGGGAAGACGACAGGGATAACGAATTACGAATTTGTCTCGCGGCGGATCCACGATTTTTGCGTATGACCGCAGTACGCGTGACGTCATCGTCATTATTTTCCGTAAACGGTTTTAACGTGTTGTTGATTTCATCGAGTGGTAAAATGTCTTGAAAACTTTTCCGTTGGGAATTATTTAATTTTATATTTTTATTATTTTCTCGGAGCATGGGAACTTGAAAAGAATCCGTTTGAATTTTTTGCGGTGGTAGAAAGAAATTATTTTCCGTTGAATTTTTCCTTTTGCAAAGGAAAAATCCGGCAGCCGTGACAATGGCACCGATTATCAACAATGCGATTCCTATGAGTGCACCCAAAATTATTATCATAGGATTGCTACCGTCTTCGTCTTCTGCATTACCGTTCATTGTTTCTGCAACGAAAAAAAAACCCTGAAGATTTACTTACGGGGTGGAGGGGAGGGAGAAAGAGAGGGTAATAGATTTTCGATACGATTTCGATATATCGATTATTCTCGTTCGATTGTCTATTTATTTATAAAATTATGCATAGCATCTGTCAACTTTTATGTTTTTTTTTCGTTTTCGAACGAAAAAAAAAATACGCGCGTGCGCATATTTAAGCGCGCGTTTTTCTTCCTTCTCCTTCCTTATTATATTTATCGATAGTAAAAAAAAAAGAAGTTTAACATATTAAAAGAAATAAAACAGTAAAAATTGTTTATAAAAAAAAAAAAATTTTAGTAAACAAAAAACATTTTGTTTATATGATGTGTGCCACGTTGCGACGTTATGTTTTTTATCATTTCTCTTTTTAGAAAATTATTTATTCAATTTTTTTTCTTCTAGAACTTTTCCAAAATAATAATAATAATTTTTTTTATTTTACTTACCGGTACTCGTAAGTCTCGCAGTTAAACTTCCATATTTAATACGAGGAATGATAAATGGGGGTTCGCTTCTACCTTTTCCATTGACAGCGTAAACTGAAAATGTATAAAGTTTTCCCGATTCGAGACCTCGAACTATAAAATTAGGTTCCGAACTTAAAATTTTAAACTTTTTACTACTCATTTCTTCGTTACGATTATTATTATTATTATTATTATAATTAGTTTTAAATTCGATAGTGTTATCAATAACGAGAGAAATATTAAATTCTGAAACTTCCAACATGAAATGCTGTTGAAGTCCTCCATCGTTTCCGGGTAAACAAATTATTTGCAAACTTCCCCCCGACGTTGTTAAATTTTTCAATTTGCAATCGTTGGGTGCTTGAGGTACTTCTATAAAAAAAAAAAAAATTTTCATACATTTTTTTTTCTTAATGACACGATTATAAATTTTTGGGTGATGTGTTAGTGACACGTTATACTAATACGTGGATATTTTCCACGTGTATTTAATAAATTCAATTTTTTTTTTTTTTGTAAAATCAATCAAATACGTCACAATATAAATTGTATTTATTAATAATAATAATATGCGTAAGTTTCGGGGCAGGAGATTAACAAAAAAAAAAAAGAAAAAAATTAAATTAATATTACGATTTAAAATTTCCCTCTCCTCCCTTTCCCTCCTTTCTCCCACTTTTTTTTTAGTGTGTAAATGCCAAATGTTACATCAGCGCACACATTTTCGTGGGGAACCACTTTTATTTTTTATTTTTTTATTTCGAAAAAGTATATTAAGTAAGAGAATTAAATAAATTACGAGAATTTTTCTCCTTTTTGCTTCTTTTTCTCTCCCCGCCTCCCCCCGCTCCCCAACACCAGCACCGCCACAGCCATTTCTTCCTTTTCCTTTCCCTTCATTCCCACCTTCCCGCCTTTCTCACAACGTTGCGGAAACTATTCACCCTCATATTTCTTTTTTACTGGTAATGTTTTGGTATTTTAGTCATTTTTCTCGTATTCTTTTTAACCTTTTTCCTTCTCCCCCCTCTCCCCTCTCTCCCTCTTTCCTTTTTCTCTCGAACCCTTACAAACGCACACATATAATATTTTTTAAAAAAAAAAAAAAACGGCGGAGGGTAATTTAAAAGCGTGTAAAAATTTTGTAATTCGTTTTGCCTCCACCCCTATCACCCCCTCCCACCACTCTCCCCCGTTTTTATTAAGTTTAAGGTCGAATGATAAAAAAATTATTATCATTATTTTTTTTATCCCGGTGACACCGTCACCGCGCCGCATACGAACACACGAACAAACACATTCGCACACCACGCACGCACGCATGCACTCACGCACGTCACGCCAGAAAATTCCGCATGACCGCCGACCGACGTCACCGCCGCCACAATTTTATTTAATTTATACAAGGTCTAATGTCACGTAAGAAAAGGAAAGTAAATACTAATATGTTTTTTTTTTTTTTTTCGTGGCAGATGCCGTGTAACGTTTTTTAATATTCATACGGTTAAAAGAGGGAAGGGAATTTTTTTTTCATTCTTCTTACATCCTCTTGGGGGATTTTTTAATAATAATAAACTTACTTGCGGGATATATGTGGATCATACACGGTTCTTTCTGTCGTCCGATACTGTTTACAGCCCAACAAGCCAATGTACCAAAATCGCTATCACTTATCGGTGTAAAATCAATATGACTTTTTAAATTTAAACTCGTTACTCTCGTTGCCGGAAGTGGTAAAACATCACCGGATGTGTTAAACGTCCAACTGAATTTAACATCCGTCGATGGTTCGGCTTTAACTTGACATTCAATTGTGAGCGTATCTCTTTTCAATGCTCCGATTTTTTTCGATTTGTATTCGTCAACGCATCTCGGAGGAACTGGAACAAACAAAAATAAAAAACAATTTTTAATTATTTAACCAGAAGGTAAAATTATCCAACATGTTACCATCTTTAAAAAAAAAGAAAAACGGAAATGAAATATGTTAAGTAGTAATTTACCCCTCAAAGGTACAAAAAAAAAAAAAAATTGATTGATGTTGTATATAAAACAAAACAAAAACATGTTTTTTTTTTTAAATGATGTATGGTTGTTGCCTTGTTTTTCTTATTCCGTACAATTTTTTTTTTTTTTTAAACAACGTCAAAAAATATTTTTGGGTTTTAATCATTTTGTTCTTTTCTTTTTTTAAAAATAATTACCGGGAGCAAATTTTTCTCTTCCCCCCTCACCCCTCACTTCTTTACACGTATTATTTATATTTAAAAAAAAAAAAAAATTTTTTTTACGTAAAGTTGGCAAACTTTGAAACGCATACCCTATTTTTTTTTTTTAAATAATAAAATTACGTTTCAATTTTAAAATTATTAACATAATTTTTTCTTATGTTGGCAACCATTTTCGTTGTATTTTTTTCTCCAGTTTTTTCCCTCTTTTTCCAGTTTGTTAATCCCTGGAAGATCCCACAAAAAGATCCACAAAAATTTTTCATTTCAAATTCATCGATATCGTCATGTATATGTCACTTTGCTCAAACGCTTTTTCGCTTCAGTTTCCGATCAATTTAAAACGATTAGATTTAGTTACGTCAATCAATTCGTGATTATTTGATCGTGGAAGAAGAAAAAAAAGCGAATTTTTTTTTCCGTCGTTTTTACTAAAATTATTAATTAGTTTTTTACTTTTTTTAGTTTTTCAAAAAAAAACATCTTTAAAACTTTTAATTGGACTGTTATTTATATTTTTTCTATTCGTTTTATAATTTTTCAAAAAAAAAAAAACGTGGCAGGAGACGCGACATATTTCCATCTTCAAGTTCAGGCAAACAAACAAACAAAAATACTAAAAAAATTATGATAATAATAATAATAATAAAAAATACACAACGGATTTGGAAAAATTTGTAAATTTTTTATACAAACAACAAACAATCGTTGACAGTTGTTATCAATTATCAGTTGTTCGATTGGAGAAGGAGTAGGTGAAGAGGACGTGGAGGTAGAGGAGGAGGGACGGTTAGTAGCAGTCGTGAGAAATATTTATTTACATTCTCCAGATAGATTAACATTTAATTATTTTCTGGAGACAAATATTTACCGGTTGAATTTGTCAAATTATTAATAAGTAACCAAAAACCGGCGGTGGCGGTGAATCGGCGGCTCCGATTCAACGTTTGCACGCGCACTCACGCACTCACACACGATTTAAAAAAAAAAAAAAGTAGTGACGATAATAATAATAATAATAAATTTTTCTCATAAATCAATGAAAAAATTATTCTTACACAAAAATGGCGAACGGGAGTAAAATCAAAAAATTCCCTCGAACGTTTTTAAGAGGATGAATAATGTGGGGGAGGAAAAGGAGGGGAAAGAGCGAGAATGAGGTAGGGGAGGGGAAGGGCAAGCGAGGAAAAGGGAGGAGGGAAGAGGAAGTCGACAAAAATGTAAAATAATTTTTTTTTTTTTTGAATGAAAATTAACCTGAAGGTATTAATAATAATTTTAAATTATCTGACACTTGGCGCCAAAAAATTCTCCAATTTGTCGTTTCCTTATATATATTTAAATCCACTTATTATCATTATTATCATTATTATTAATGATCGTTTATAATTTTTTATTATAAAAAAAAAAAAGAAAGGAGGAAAAAAATTTTTTTATTTTTTTTATTGATGGGTACCTATAAAAAAAAAAAAACGTAAAATGTTGAAAGATTTTTAATAATTTTCAGAAGCGATCGATGAGAGAGAGAGAGAGATAGAAAGAAAAAGAAAGTGGGGTAGAGAAAAAAAGATAGGTAGTAGAAAAAGGTTAAAAGAAAGACAGTAAGAGAGAGAGAGGAAAGGAAAGAAAAGAACAGAAGAAAAAAAACACAAAGAGAGGAAAAATCAGTAAAAAAGACAAAGAGAGAAAATGGGGGAAGTAGAAAAAATAGGAAATGTAAAGGGAGAAGAATGACAAAGTAAAAAAATATCCTGACGCAAGGGGCTCATCATTAATACGCTCTGAATGATATTCATCAATAATTCATATTTTTCCAAAAAAAAAAAAAAATTGGGGGGGGGCGAATCGGGGAGCAATTTTGTGAGGGAAGGGGGAATGGGAAAATTTGAAGAAAAATTAAGAAAATATTTTTTTTTCACAAGGAATGAAAAAAAAAACAAAAAAAAAAGATTAATTCGTAAAAGAAACTGGAAAAAAAATAAAGGGAATCAATCTGTTTCCGGTATATGTAAATTTTCCCTAACGGAAATGATAATGATAATAACTATATAAAATTCGAAACGGAAATGCAAGTTTAAAAAAAAAATGGCGGGTTTAAGGTAAACCTGAAATACGATGATGATGATGATGATGATAAAAACAACAACAAAAACTTTCGTTTGGGGAATCATGCGGTTGGGGGAATGGGGGGAGGTAGGGGGGGGAGTTAGAAGAAAAAAAAAAATTTTTTTTTGTTATTTTGTAATTGTGAAAACGTAAATTCAACCAGAAGTAATTCGTAAATTTTTTATTTTTCTTTTTTTTTGAGAAACTACAAAAAAAAAAATTACATTCAATTTAAAAAAAAAAAAGTTTACAAACTCGAGAAAAAAAAGAAAAAAGGAAAAGAAAGGAAAACCGTTTATGATTTTGTCACAAAAAGCCAAAAAAAAAGGGGGAAAAGGAAAGAAAAAGGAAAAAATGAAAAAAAAAGCTTACGAGTAAATCACCTCATGGAAGAAAAATATAAAAAAAAAAAAATTTTTTTTTTTTTCATTTTTTTTTCCTTCTTTTTTTTGGGGAGTCGACGGTAAAATTTTTGGAGAAAAAAGAATATTTTTATTATTATTCCAGCGAATTTTCCAAGTCAAAAAATATCCTCCAGGAATTTCTCCGCTTTTCTGTTTCTAAAAAAAAAAAAAAATAACTTTTTCCAGTTTTTTCTCTGTCCTTTTCCAAAAAAAAAAAAAAAACCTTTTTTCCATATATGACTTCGTAAAAGTTTTTTTTTTTTTGGAGAAAAAACCAGAACAATTTTATGACGGCCTCAGATTTTTCAAAGGTCGCTGTCGTCGTGGTATAGAAAATGAAAAAAGGAAAAAAAGAAAAAACCTTTTATTTTATTTCTTTTTTATCAACGAATTTTCCAAATATTAAAATAATAATAATAATTTTTTTTTTATTTCAATTGGCTCTCTCTCTTGTAACTTTTATAATTTTACTTCGTTAAATTTTTTCCTCCTTCTTCCCTCCTTCTTCCCTCCTCTTTCCTCCTTCACCGATAAATCTATTTTGTTCCCCCTCCTTCTTCTTCTTCTATCTGCAACCTTTGACCTCTCTCGCTGATATTTTTCATTTTTTCCTTGAATGTTTGTTCGAAAAGTTTTTTTTTTTTTTTTTTCAAAAAATCGACCTAATTATTATTTTTATTATCATTATATCTTTATTTATTCCGGATATGATTTTTTTTTTGGACGTGGCAATAGATAAAATAATTTTTTATTTTTGTATAAGTCGTTAAATAAACGAAGAGTTTAAAAAAAAAATCCGACGGGATAATTAAGTTTCTTTTTCATTCCACTTTTTTCGATTTTTGTTGTTTCTTCCCCCCCCGTTTTCATTTTTCTGCTTCCACGTTAAAAAAATTTTATTTTTTCATTTTTTATAAAAAAAAGATACGTAATAGGGTTTTCGTAAAGGGGAAAATTAAAATTCTTTTGGTTTACATAAATAACGTGTCGCGCTAGAGTTTATAAAGGAAAAAATTTGAGTTTTTTTTTTTTTCTATAAATTTCTGGTCAAAGGAAAGAAAAAGGAAAAGAAAATTTATATTTTAAATATTTTTTTTAGAGGGGAGGGGAGGAGGAGAATTTTTTTTTACTCATTTAACGAATTTAATTCTCGATTTGATTGTTTCCTTTGAGAAGGAAACAAACTCGACTGGATAGTCAATTACAAAATGAATAAGTTTTCAAAAATCGAAAGGGGGTCAGCCTGAGGGGGGTGGGAGTGGAGGCTAAGAAAACTTTGATACAAATTTTAAAAAATTTTTTTTTTCATCCCTTCTCAATTTTTTCCACGTTTTTTTTTCTTTTTTCTTTTGCCCAATTTTTTTTTTTTTTTTCATTTCAGTTTCATTTTTATCATTCCTTTTTTTTTCCTCTTTCCTTTTTTTCCTTTTTTTCTTTTTTTTTTTTAATCTAACTTAATTTTCTCATAAGACAAATTTTCATTTTAAATTTAATGCTATAAATTATTTCTAGTTTGCTACTTTTTTATTCCTTTTCTTTTCCATCTCATTGTTCGTTTCATTATCTTTTCCGCTTTTCCTTTTTTTTTCCTTTTTTTGAAAATCTTTAAGCTTTATACTTCTTTCAACCCGATTTGATAACGTTCAAGTTAAATAATTTCCGATAACCGTTTATCGAGGCGTTAATTTTCTTCTTCATTTTCTCTTTCCGTTTATTTAACGTTTCCATTTTTTCTAACCCCCCCTCCACCGCAACCTCTTCGTTCCCGTTCGTTTCCTTTTTTTTCCGGAAAGAGAGTAGGAGGAGGAGGGGGAGAGAAATGAAATTTTTTTAATAATGAAAGAATTTTTTTTTTTTTCGGGAGAAGGTACGAAACATGACGTAAATATTGTTCAGGCGAAACGTCCCACATTCGATTATTATATAAAAAAAATGCGGGCGGAAATTGTTATTATTATTATCATTCTGCTTTCCGTCCAATTGCATTCCGGAATGATTTTGTTTGAGTTCAAAAGTTCTAGAAGGTAACTGTGTGTGTGCGTGCGTGCGTGGAAAAAAAAATTTCCGCCATTCGCCCAGATGCGTTAAATCAATCAAAAGGAAATGTGATTTTCCGTTTTTTTTTTTTTAATTAGAAAGAAAAAACGCATAAAGTGCGTGAGTGCGCGTGTACATAACAAAGAATGGGGGGGGGTGATAAAGGGCAGGAGGGGAAGCGGAAACTTCCGGAAAATCAAATTCGAAACGAGGAAAATCGGATAAAAATAAAAAAAAATTGTTTGTAAAAATATGTTTTTGTTTTAATCCGTCGTTTCAAAATGACATTTGACGAAAATCCTAGGATTCTAATCCCACGGCGTTTTATTTTTTATTTTAAATCTACGAGAATTGAACGTTATATTTAATATAAAAATTATTATTATTATTATTGTAACGACAACGTCCTTTTTTTTTCGAGAGAAAATTTTCTTCGTTTGTTATTATCATTATTATTATTATTGCTTTACTGCCACGAAAAAAAAGTTTATAAACAACAAAATGTATTACATACAAATATGTAATTTTTTTCGTGGCGTTAGATTTAAGAAAAAAAAAAAGAGGAATTTTCAACAAAGGCTAAAAGTAATTTTTTTTTTCTTTCCATTGTCAAATTTGAAAATCAATAGATAACTAATAAATTTACTTTTTTCTTTTTACTGGAGAAGAAAATGGAAAGAAAAAGGAAAAAAGGAAAAGAATTTTTATTTTTTTTACCGGAAACGTGTTTACCTCTTTGTTTCAGACGGGCATGAGTCCAACTTCATGGACAATATTATTACAATAATTCATTTTACAAAAAAAAAAAATTTTTTTTTCTCCAGTTTTTCTGGATTTTTTGGAAAAATTTTTCTTTTTTCGTCGTGGTTTTAGAATTTTTCTTACTACCATCTTTCAACGCACACATTTCTTCCTCCCCTTCTCCGTTCGATAAAATAAATCTTAATGAATTTTTTTTTACTTTCTCCCTCCTCCAGATCTTCAAAATTCTCCAGCATTCTCTTCCAGTTCGGCCATTTTTTTTTTAATCCGAACGGTTGAACTTATATCATTTTTTTTTCTTCTTTCTTAAGATGAAAAACTTTTGCCAAATTTAAGACAGTTCAAAGGTGAAATCCTTTGTTATTTTCTTCTGTCTGACGCCAATCTTAAAGTTGGCAAAGGTAAAAAAAACGCCGACGAACAAGAAAAGAAGATGAAAAAGAAGAAAATCTTTACTCCTTCCCTCTCTTTCTTTTCTCTCTTCGTCTCAGCCCCCCGTTTTTTTTTTTTTTCTAATCAAAACCGGAAGTAGAAAAAAAAATTAAAGTCTTACAGAGTATTCTGATGGAAATGGAATCGCTTCTTCCTTCACCTTCGCTGTTTCTCGCACCGCAGGAATATTCTCCACCCTGATTGCTTGTCAGATTTCTTAGTTCAAGGTCATTTTCAATTATGTAAATCCCAGCGTTCGGATTATGATACACGAACATGTCCTAATAAATTAAAATAAATTAAATTAATGACGTCATAAGGGGGTCGGGTAAAATCTTGTAAGAAGAAAAAAAAAACGAGTAAATTTGAACGCGATTGTGTTTTTTTTTTACCCACTTTTTCCCCTCTATTCCCTCCCCTTTTTTTCCTTTCTTCCACTTCACTCCGTTTTCATTTTCCCAATGATTTCAACCCCGCTTCTTTCTTCTCCCTGCCTTTTTTTACCTTTTCTCTCTTTCATTCTTTTTTCACCTCTTTATAATTTCACCTTTCTCTCTGTTTTTCTTTTCCCACATTCATCCCCACTTCTCTCATCTACCTCTCTTTTTTCCTTTTTCACTTCTCCTCTCTAATCACCTCTCTTTTCCTTTTTAATCTCTTCTTCTTTCACTTTCACTCCTCTTTTTTTCTTTCCTTTTATTCCCGTTTTTCTTTCTTTCCCTCTTCATCCCCCATTTCTTTTATTTATTTACTTGCAAAAAAATCTGCTTATTTTTCTTTAAAAAAAAAAAAAAAATTCTCCCCCCCTTTCCCCCATGTACGTATTTCATACTTTAATTTCTTCCTTCCTGCCTTCCATTTTCCCATCTCGATTCATTCCCCCATATTTTTCTCCCTCCCATCTTCCTTTTACTTTTTTCATTTCCCTGATTTTTCTCCCCACCCCCTCCTCTTTTTTTTTTTTTTTAATTTAGTTTAGTTTTCACTCTATTGAAAACAAATTTAGAAATATCGGTTTTCGATATAAACGGACTTTTCAACGAGAAGGTTTGTTCGGGTGAACAACACCCGACGTAGAAAATGCCAAATATCAATATATCGGAGATATCATTTTCAAAAAGTTTACGCCGCGTAAAATAATAATAATAATAATAATAATTAACGAACGCTTATTTTTTTCTAGAATTATTTTTAGACGAGTAATAACAAATATTCATTTAAATTCACACATTCACGTAGTTTTAATAATAATAATGATAATAATAAAAGATTAACGAGTTTGCTAACGGTAACATTTTTTTTTTTTTTTTTATAACCGGAAAAATGCACAAACGTAATCATTACATCATACGGACAACCGTGAAAAAAAAAAAAAATCTTAAAAATTAATCATTAGTGCCACGTACAAAAAAAAAAAAATGTTTAACGTGGTCGTAAAAAAGCGAGGGAAAAAAAAAAAGTTCAATTCTGGACTTTTCCATGCAATTTTATTTTTATTACAAATGAGAAAAAAAAAAAAAATTTTTTTTTTGCAGCTTTGCAAATGTGTAAAACTTATTAAATTGCTTACGAGAGAGAGAGAGAGAGAGAGGGAGGGGGAGAAAAAGAGGGGGAAGAGAGAAAGAGAAAAGGAATGAAATAAAACAAAAGTTTTTTTTTTTTTGAAACAAAAAACGTTCCGCAAAATTTGTTACGTTACAAACACGAATTTAAACTTTACGTTATAAAAAAATAATTTTTTTTTTTTTTTAAAACAACAAACGGAAAACATAATATTGTGTTTTGTTATGTTTTTGTTTTGTTTTCTAAACTTAATGATTTAATATGTTTACTAAAACCGGAAACAGGAAAAAAATTATTTTTATTTAAAATTATTTAAAAACTCGATAGTTTTAGTTTTTGCAAACGTACGAGTTTTGTTCGAACATAACGAAACATAACGTGTTGTAATAATATAAAACCTAATAAAACAAATATTTAAAAACATAAAATAAATAAATAATAATAATAATAATCCCGATGACGTTTTTTTTATGTTTGTTTTCGTTTTTTTTAAATTCGTTTTTAACCGCACACCACACCATATTAAAACCTTTTTTTTTTCGCAAAACGGCATTTATTGAAAAAAAAAAAATTAATCAATCAATCATTCATTCATTCATTCATTCATTCACTTCGTCATGGGTTGACAATTGTAAAATTTCACTTACGACAAAACCATGAACCGAATTGTTGTTTTTTATACCGTTTATTTTCGTTTTTACGTCGATTGTTTTATAAATTTTTTTCTTTTTTTTGTTTAAAAAAAAAAATTTTGCATGCGAATGATAATATTCCGGATGATTTACGAATCTACTTTTTTTTTTGTTCAGAAAATATTATTATTATCATTATTATTATTATTTAAAATAATAAAAAAAAAAAACGAAAAAAAAAATTTTTTTTCTATGCTTTTTTAATATCTTTCATGCGTTTAAAAAAGACTAAATATTATTTTGTAGGCGTTACAAAATAATTTTTTTTTATTTTTTATATTAGGAAAAGAGAGAAAAAGGTGATTCGAGTTGGGGTATTGTTAAAACTGAAAAACATTTATTACAGATCACCCCCGATTTGAATAATATATGTTTAATCCTTAGGGGAAATTTTTTGGTTTTCCCCTGTCGTAAAATCTGATTTACGACTGTAGCTATCTTTAAAAAAAAAAAAAAAAACTTGCTAAAGGCAAATCCAAACGTTTAAATTATCTTTAATTGTAATTTGAAATCTTAGATAATTTTACCTTTTTACTTTTTATTCCTCTATTACTTCTTCTTTTTCTTCTACCCAATCCCTCTTCCCCTTTTTTTTTTTAAAAGACTGAAGGGTAAAAGAAAAAATGAAAATTTTAGAAAGAAGAATTTTTTTTTTTTGGGTTTAAAAGAAAGAAAAAGAAAATGAAAAAGAAAAAGAAGACGTTTTGTTGTTATTGCAATTGTGTTGAAAAAAAAAAAAAAATGTGTTTGCCTTAGCGATAAAAAAAAAAAAAATCAATAACAAAACTCGAGCAAACGGATTGTTATTTATGACCCTCCCCCTTCTCCTCCCCCTCCCGAAAAAAAGAAAAAGAATGAAAATTATATTTATTATCGAACAAACAGCATTTTTCTTTATTACGAGGGTAAAAATCCTTTTTTTTTTTTAAGGTATCGATATTAAATTTCTTTCTCTCTCTTTTTCTCTATCTCTCTCTCTTTTTCTTATATATATATATAAATAAATAAAAATTTGAAAACAATAAGAAAAAAGATAAAATAATAATAATAATAGTATTAATAATGATAAGAAAAAAAAAAATTTTTATTGATAAAAAAAAAAAAAAGTTTTTCATTCAAAATTTTCGTAAATAAACGAAAGAAAAAAGAAAGAAACTGGAAATCTAGGTTAACAACTTGGGGGAATAAGAAAAAGCAGAAGAAAATTTTTTATTGTAAACTAAGCAAAAACACAATTTTAGATTATACAATGATAAGAATGGGTGAAAGCGGAAGGAAAAAGGCACGTTTTCAACAGTAAACTTCTGAAAAAAAAAAATATATATATATATTTTCCTTGAATTGGTTGCCTTATTTACTTTCTTATACGTGCTCTTTTCAATAAATGAAAAAAAAAAAAGGTTCATGCAAAAAAGTAGGGGGAGGGGAAAAGAGCAAAGGAAGAAAGAATAAAAGAAAAGAGAAAAGAAACCGTATTGAATAACGAGTAAAAAGAATAAACAAAAAAGGTTCGGCGTGGAAAAACAATAAAAAAAATTTAGTCACAATTGAGATGATAACAACAACAACGTCAATGACCTTATCATTAACCGACTGATAACAAATTCGAAATGTACGATTCCGATACGACAGCATAACTCTTTCATTCATTACATAAATCATCATCGTTAATAAATTAATTAATTAATTATTATTATTATTTTAAAATTCGCAAAAAATAAATTAACTAATTAATAAATTTTAATTAATTTTATTTACGTTATTAATATTTTTAAAAAAGAACAAGACTAAAAAAAAATTTTTTTAAATAAAAAAGACGAACGTGGATTTTTTTTTTTCAGGCGTTCGTCGTTGTCGCGTTTTTTGTCGTGTCAACTCGAACGTCGTTTTTTTTTTTTTTTCTTATAAAACTTAACTTCCGTTTTTGTAATTCAAAAAAAAAAAATCTCATTATAACGCTTTAAAGTTCAATTTTGTTTCATTATTTAATACGACGCATACAAATTTAATTTACAATATTATTGTTATTATTATTATTATTATAAGGTCGTAATAAAATAATTGGATTTTTTCAAAAGGCGGAATCGAAAAAAAAAAAAAACGAAGGAGGGGGAAAGAGAGAAAAAGACAAAGGAAGACAAAGAGAGAAAAAAAGTAAGACAGAGAAAGAGAAAAAAAGAGAGAGACAAAGTGAGACAGAGAAAGAGAAATAAATAGAAAAAGAGGATGAAAAAGACAGAGAGAGAAACGAAAGAAAATAAGAAAAAGAGATATAAGAACGAAAAAAAAAAACAGAGTCAGAGAAAAAGAAAAAATAAGACAGAGAAGGGGAACAGGAAAGAGAAAAAAAACTAACTAGAAAGAAAGAAAGAAAGAGACAAGAAGACAGAGAGAGATAAACAGAAAGAAAAAGAAAGAAAAAGAAGCGAAAGAGTTTGAGATAAATAGAAAGAGAAAAAGAAGGAGAAAAGAGACACAGTAACGAAAAAGAGAGAGAGAAAAAGTAAGACAGAGAAAGAGGAAAACAAACAAACAATTATTCACTTCCGGTAAAAAAAAAAAATAATAATAATAAAAGTTTTAACTTTTTACGCAGATGATTATTATCTAGGTTACGACTTGTTAAACTAAATTTAAATAACCAAATTTTATTTAAAATTAAAAACAAAACAAAAAAAAAAACCTGGAAAATTTTTTTTTTTTTTGGAAAAATAAGGATTTTATCTAAAGATAAGGAACTGTCTCATCTGGAGTGGTTACAAAAATTAGACGAAACCCGATAATGTTGACTTTACTCAATTTATTGCTTTCTTATTTTTTAAAAAAACCTTTTTCAATCCGTTTCCCCGCCGCCCCCCACCAAAAAAAATTTTTCTCCAGTTTTTTTTTTTATTTTGAAAAATAAGTAAAAAACGTTGAAAATTTATATTGTGCTGGAAGGTGAAGAATTAAAAAAAAAACACGATTGGGTTTTTTACAGAAACTCAGTTTAAAAAAAAAAACTGGAAAAATTTTATTACGTCACGAGGATGAACCGGAAATGATTCGACCGTTCGAAAAAAATAAAATCGATTAATCGATTTTAGGAAAATTAAAATTAACCTGGAAAAAAAAAATTTTATATAAACGCACTCGTACGTATTTATAAAAAAATAAATTTTGGAAAATGGGATTTTTTGTTTTTTTGGAAATTTTTTTTTTTTTTTAATCCTCTGTGGAAAATAATGAAAATTGAAACAACCTTAGAAGAAAAACTTTTCCGAGCTTTTACGGGCGAAATATTTTGTTTGAAAAAAAAAAAAAAAATTCCACCATTTTCAAAGTTTAATGAGTTTAGATTTTCTCAAACGAGATTGAATTTTTCGATTTTGATTCGACACGTTTTATCTCTCTCTCTCTTCCCTCTACCCCTCTAACCCCTCTCTCTCTCCTCCCACTTCCCCTTTCTCTCTCTCTCTTTTTGATATGATTTTTCTAGCCGAAAGTTGCGCATTTTTATTATCATTACTATTAATATTTTTAAAACTTAATAAATTCCATTTGCGTTGTCGTTTGTTTGTTTTGCTATCGTTAATTCGGTTTTGCTATAAATAATATTTCTTATATGGTAAATATAGAATAATTTTTTTCCACCGATAAAGTCACATGAAAGATCGCGCCGAAATGTAAGAAGTGAATTTGAGTTTGATGATTTTTACAATAATAATCGTCCGTTTCCGGTTTTCGCGGTAGCACCGGAAGTTCCGTCACACATTCACCAAAAAAAAAAAAAATTTATTAAGAAAATGGCGTGGCATGGTCACCGCCATTTAACGGTAAAAACATTTAACAGGAAAAATGTTAAAATAAATTCTGGAAAATTCCGACGAGTACGTAAAACTTTAAATCAATAATAATAATAATAATGATAAGACGCTAACGGCGATCGAAAACTAATAAAAAAATAATTTTTTTTCTACATAAATTTAAATTTCGTCTGCTTTTGTTTATACAAATTTTAAAAATTTTTTCAGTAAAAAAAAAAAAAACGAACATTTCGTTTCTTAGAAATTTCAAATTTTTTTTTTTTTAACGATAAAAATAATAATAATAATAATGATGACGATGATTATAAATAAATAAATTGTATCGATTGTATCGATTTTCGTTAAAGTTATTATTTTTTTTTTTTTAAAAGTGTTTAGCAGAAGAAAAATGAAAAAAAAATTCGATAATTTAGTTAATTTAAATTAAAAAAAGAAAAAAAAATGTCCGACTTATTTGATTAAACGTGTCAAGTCAACTTTATAAAAAATCATTTTTCTTTTTTTTTTGACGATTATTATTTTTATCAACGATAAAAAAAAAAAATAATAATAATAAAGCAGAAGAAAAAATATTATTAGCTGTTAAATGGTAAAATCATTTTTTTTTTTTTTCAATACACAAAAATAAGAAAACATTTTTTTTTCCGATACGATGAAAAGGAGGATAGGGAAGGGGGAGGGAGTAAAAAAAAAAGAATATTTGAAAAAATCATTTTCCATTTTTTTTTTTTTTTTTAAAAAAAAAACTTATTGACGTCGTTCAAATCAATCATTTTTTTCCTTTTTTCTCCTTTTTTCCCTTTTTTTTTTTTTAATAATTTTTTCAATTTTTTTTCAATACCGTTCCGCCTATCATTTTCGTTTTATTAAAAAAAAAAAAATTAAAATTAATTAATTCAAGTTAAAAACGTTAGAAACGATCAGTTTGCAACTTATGCCCTTTTTGCATCGATCAAACAAATTCTCGTTTCTCATTGGTCGGATCCTCCGGTCTTTACGTTTTCTAATTACTAATTACGTATTCAATTTTACACTCGTCACTAACATTACAAACCCCTGGAATCGTAACTATTCTACTTACGCCCTTTTTATTCTAATTAATAATTTTTAAATAAAAAAAATTTTCTCGACTCTGATTGGTCGAAATCGGACGACTCCAACCAATCAGAAAAAATTTTATTTTTTTTTCTCGAGTCTTTGTCATTGTCGTTGCTGTTGTTGTCATTAATATTATTACAAACCGCGTTAGTTTTGTAACATCGGTGTCTGTACAAACCGTAGCAAAACCGAAAAGAAGGAAAGGGTAAAAAACAAACAACAAACAAACAAACAAACGAACAAACCAAAAAAAAAAAAAAAAGAAAAAAAATTTAACCGAAAAAGGGAAAAAAAACTTAATGGAAATAAAATAACGATCATTTGCATTTGTTTTAAAATTTTCCACCTGTTTGTTTGTTTGTTAAGAAGAAAACTTTCTGATTAATAAATAATTGTAATTTATATATATATGTATTTCAATAAATTAGTAAAATAACAAAAACTCACCCCGTGAAACCATGATATATGCGACGGTTTGGGATTAGATTTTATTTTACAGGAAAACCGAACTTCATCCCCTTCTCTTAAATATTCAGGGTCGATTCTAGGTCCGATGATTTTAACACTCACGCTCGGTGGATCTGCAATTAATTATTATTATTATTATTAACGTAATCATAGTCGGATTAACGAATACGTGTTGTGATTTTTTTAAAAAATTTAATTGTTATTTTAAAAGCGGATAAAAAAAAGGTATTAAATTATTAAAAATAAAAACGTTTTGTTTGGGGGTGAGAAGTGAAAAACGGGAAGTAAAAAAGAAAAAAATGAAAACGAGAAGAACAAAGAAAAGAAAAAAAAAATTATGTGTTCGAACAATAAAAATCTTAAAAAAAAAAAAAAACTGCCAAAGGCAGAATTTTTAAAAAAGAAATTATTAAATTTGTGGACCAACTTTTTTTTTTTTTTTATTATTTTTCAGTCGAATAAATTATCAATAAAAAAAAGGAAAAAATGGAAGAAAATAAAAGGAAGAAAATAAAAGGAATGAAAATAATAAAAAGTATTTGAAAAGAATTATTTTTAATTGATTGCGCACCTTAACAAAAAAAAATAATCAAACCTTCTAGAAGAAGTATAATAAAAAAAAAAAAATATCATCCAAAGGAAAAAAAGGAAAAAAGAAAAATTTTTTTTTTCCAGCTGGAAAACTTTTTTTTTTGAAAAAGAAAAACTCAATTATAATTTATATAAAAAATCAATTTTTGATTAAATTACACGTGAAAAATTTTTAAACTTCCGCCTTTTTTTTTTGTCATCGATTTCATCGTCGCCGGTTCTACTTCCGTCATTTTTATTTTTATTAAATTAATTCAATATGTCTGTCTTATTCACACTTACATAAAACCGTTAGTTCCACGGATTCTTCTAATAAACTCCCCAAATATCTTTCGTTTTCCGCTCTGCATGTCAATTCTTTACCATCGTCTTCCGGTTTCGGTTTATACGTTAAAACGCTCGTCGTTAAATTTGTTTCTTGCGTTACCTGCGTAAAAAAAAAAATTAATTTTATTTTATCTCCCCCTCCCCCTCCACCTCCTCCTACTCTCTCTCTCCCCCTCTACATCAATTGATAATAAATTACCCGGCGTAATAATAATAATAATAATAATAATAATAATAATAAAGAGAAATATTTTTACGGCGTAAAAAAAAATTACGATGTAGACAAATAAAGTAATAAAAGTTAACCAAGTTTAATAGTTTTAAGAAATCTTTTGTATTAACTAATTAATTACTTTATAAGCTCAAGAGACCGTAAATTGTTTTTTATATATAATTACACAACAAACAAACAAACAAACAAACGCATAACTTTATTCATTTTAGTTTATATGTAGGTTCAAACTCCTAAGTCAACAACAAAGAATTCATTTCCACGGATATAAAACGAAAAATTTTTTTTTGTTATTAATTTTTTAAATAATTTGTTTTATTATTATTATTATTATTAATATTATTATTATTAATATTATTATTATTATTATTATTATTATTATTATTATTATTATTATTATATTAAAATTTCTGTCGTGAACTAATGTAAATAGTTAAATTAAATTTGTTGTTTGTTGTTGTGGGGGTGGTAGTGATAATCGAATTTTTTCATACAAACGCGTGGGATTCAGTAATTATTTTCCTTTTTTGTTTTGTCATAAGGTAAACGTGGGCGTGATTTAATGCAAATGTTTAAAAAAAAATTTTTTGGGGGGGGGTATTTTTTATTGTGTAAGGTAAATATGGACGTAATGTAATGCGAAGATATAAAAAAAATGGCTTTTTTCTGTTTTTTTGATTTTTTCAGAAGAAAAAAAATTATTTTAACGCTTTGAAGAAAGGGACTGGGGCGGGGGAAGAGGGGTTGAGGGAAATACGTTCGAAAGGTACTAATAATAATGATGATGACGTTTTAATTTTTTTTTCCCGGGTTTTTTCTCTCTCTCTCTCTCTCTCGAAACCTAACGGGGGATCAGGTTTTTTTTGTTTTGTTATCACGTACGGCGATAATACTAATGCCACGTGAGAATTGTTTGTTTTTTACACGTCATCAAATACGTTTTTAAATAATAATAATAATAACAATGATGATGATGATGATGATGATTTATTGGGAAATTATATAAAATTATTTCGATTTTTTCTATGTTGGTACGATGATTATCGGCATGCAATTGGCGTCCGGGGGTTTTTTAAAATCTGACGTCATAATGACGTCATTAAAATAGTAATAAAATAAATATTTACCGAAACTCCAGCGTTTCTTATTGGTTCTCCTTCGAGAAGCCACGTGATTTTAGCAGGTGGAATCGATCCCCATGTATCACATTGATATTGTTGCGGACGTCCGGACGATAATAAATTACTTATAAAATTTATTTTCACCCATTTCGGTTTAACTAAAAAATTCAAAAAAAAGAAAAAAATTATTTGCCATCGTTTGTTTCTTTGTTCGTTTGTCGGGAATAAAAAAAAATTTATATAAATATACGCGACGGGAAAATTACAACACAAAAAAAATTTTTTTATCGGAGTCGCGGATATGAAAACGCGGCGAAAATTTTCCTTTTTTTTTTTAAATTCAAAATGGCGTCGTATTTTTTTTTTTTTTGGAAAAACAACGTTCGAAAATAAAGAATGAAAAGAAAAGATTTTTCTCCCTATTTTTCGGATTTTTCCTTCTTTTCACATCCCGACTCAATCTCACTCGCGCCACAACCACATCTTCTTATTTTTTCTAAAACCCCGTCAAACTATAGGTTCAGGTTTCAATTTAACGTTTCACTGATTGTGTACATACAATCGGGAGAGTTAAAAGAGTGGGGGGTAAAAAAAAGAAATATTGGAAAATATTATCCGGTGATGAACAACTTTCTCTACACATCGGATTTGTGAAATTGAGTGAAGATGAAAAGAGTAGCATGCCTCTCTCTCTCTCTTCCTTTTTTTTTTTTTACCAGAGACATAGAAATAATCAAACAAAGTGAGAGAGAGTCGTAAAAAAATTGGTTTTCATTTTTCTTATTTTTCCTTTTTATTATTATTATTATTATTATTATTGTTGTTGTTGTTGTTGTTGTTCTTATTATTATTATTTTTCTTATATATATAAAATGTACTTTTTTTTCTTTCTTTTCTTTAAAAAAAATAAAATAAATAGAAAAAAAAACAACCAGAAAAAATGATTTTTCTTTTTCTTTTTTTTATCTAGTGACACGATGATAGTTCTACCGTGAAAAAAAATAACATAAAAACTCATCCCTTGAATTATATAAATAAATAAAATTTTTTTTATTATTTGTTTTAAAAATAAAATAAAATAAAAATTTTTAAACGTTTCATTTTTAATCATTTCCGTTTTTTTTTTTTAACCGGAAACGGAACTATTTAGAACGATTATTAAAAAAAATTATTCGGTTATCGGTTTTATTAACGTCTTTGGGAAAAATGTTTTCGAGATAAAAAAAAAAGTCAGGAAAGGGAAATTAAAAAAAAAGAGAAAAAAAATGTCGTGAATCGATTGTTGTGTGCATTCGCAAACAACAAAGAAAAACAAAAAATAATAATAATAATAGCACTCATTCACATAACAATAATGATGATGATGATAATGTTGATATAAAAAAAAAAAGAAAAAAGGGAAATAAAAAAAAAAAAAAAAAAACAAGTAAACTCGATAACATCAATTTACTTTCTGCGTCTGGAACAAAAGCCTTTGGGAATTCTTTTCGTGTTTGCTCTTCGATTTCTCTCAAACATTCAGTCTGCTTTGCACCTGATTTGGTTTGAGATTTTCTCACGACACTTTCATCAATCTCGAAATCGATTGCCTGAAAATCTGATTACATTTCTCCAAAGTACAATTTCAATTTTGATATTATTATTATTATTATTATTATTATTATTGTTATTTTTTCTTGACTAAACTATTTTTTTTTTTTTTTTTGCGACTAACGAATGTAATTTTGTTTTATTTTTATATGTGGAAACTTTAAAAAAAAAAATGAGTTCCGCGTACGGCGTTGCATTCACGTACAACCAATTGCATCACCGTAAAAATTTTGGGCGTTTTTTCTCCTTTCTTTTTCTTTTTCTCTCCCTCTCTCTTTCTCTTTCACGGGGAAAATTTATTTTTTTCGAATTTCAATTTAACAAGCATTCTGTAGGGTATACCCTTTATAATGATTTATTATATCGCGAAAAAAAATGTCTTACCCTGGTAATAAAACAGGACAAATCTTGTTAAATTTATTACTTTTTTCTTTTTTTTTTTTTTGTATTCCCCAAGTAGAAAGAACGAACGAAAATAATAATAATAATAATAACTATATATATATATATATTTATTTTATTTATTTTTTTTAAAATCGCCAAGCAAAATAAAATAATAATAATGATTTTGATAATTTAAGTCAAATTTAAAAGATTCAAAAAAATACACGCGTTACAATTTTGTTAAAAAAATAAATAAATAAATAAATTTATTTGTTAAAACGATAGAAAAAAAATAAACGTAAAAAGTTACGTGTGAAAAAGAACAAGAAAAAGAGAAAAATGAAAAGAAAAGAAAATGAAAGGAGAAAGAAAAAAAATTGAATGAAATAGAGAAAGAAAAAAAAAAAAATTTAATTTATTTGAAAAAGTTGAGTGCAAGAAAACATTTGAAGAAAGCACATCATCAAATTTAGTTAGAAGAAAGAAAGATAGATGTATTAACCAAGTTTTTTTTTTTTTTACGAAAGGATCGGCGGATTTGAAAACAGGGAGGTAAACTTAACAAAAAAAAAAAAAAAGGTTGTTTTGTTTCCGTTTTGTCTAGGCCTTAGAGGACATAAACATCATTTTTTTTCCTCCTTCTTATTAGTATCACAGGAAAGTAACTAACTCGGCGTTTTCTTTATTTATTTCTTTTGTTTTTCCCGGAAAAACTTTTCCTTTTTTTTTTGTTTATTAGAAAAAATGTATCCCCGAATACTCATGCGTAACCTTTTTTTTTGGAAAATAATAATAATAATAATAATAATAATAAGACGGTAAATTATTTAAAACTCTGAAAGCGATAATAATATTTTTATATCGCAAAACAGAAAAAAAAAATTTTTTTTTTCTTTTTTTTTTTTTTTATTTAACCTTTACCCTCTGACCTTTGTTTTAGTCCCTGTATTTCCGGTTTAAATGAGTAATTTCGTAATATTTTCATTTACGAATAATACTCAAAACAAACAGAGAGAAAAGAAAGAAAAGAGAGAGAGAAAAAAAACTTGTTTAAAAAAAAACCGGATAAGCGGTTTTAACTTTATAATCTCGTTAATCCGATTTAATCCAATTTAATTAGAAATTAAAGGATATGCATTCACGTTTTTTTTTTTTTTTGTTTGTTGTTTGTTGTTTATTTGCTTTTCTTTTTTTTTATGTTGTTGTTGTTGTTTTTGTTTTCGAAAAATGAAAAACGATTAAGTTTTAAAAAAAAAATTTTTTTTTTTAAATTATGAAAAAAACAACAACGACAACGACAACAGCAAAAAAAAAAGGATTAACTGGAATTTTATTGTCATTTGAAGTCTTTCTCGCTCTCCCCCCTCCTCTTTCTCTCTCACTCTATTTTTTTTTTTTCTGGAATCGTCATTTTTCCAGGCTGGAAACAAACAAAAAAAAAAAAACGAACGATTAACGTTAAACGTTTTTTTTTTTTTGCATTTAAAAAAAAAAAAAAAAATTATCAAAAGACTCAACGATCCGACCAATGAGAATTTAGTATTTTTTTTTGTGTGTGTTATGTTTGCAGTCCTGCCTTTTACTTTTTTTTCTTTTGTGTGCGTGATTGCGTGCGTGTGTGTTTTGTTTTTAAAAAATAATAAATTTAATTTTAATTTTTGTTTTTTTTTTTATAAACAAAAAACATTTTTTTTCTTTAAAAAAAAAAGAAAACAAATTTTTAATTTTCTAATAATAATAACAATAATAATAATAATGATGATGATGAAAGTAATGATGATGATAATGATAATGATGATTATAAAGGTAAACAAAAAAGAGAGGAAGAAAACGATATTGAACAAAAAAAAAAAAAAATGAAAATAAAACCGGATATAAATATGAAATTTTGCTTCTTTTGCTGTTGTTGTTGTTGTTGCTGTTGTTCAAATATCCGCCATATTATGATTTACTCAAAAACAATAATTGATTAAGATTTTTTTTTTGAAAAGAGATTGTTTTTGTTGTTGTTGTTATTTTTATCGAAAAAATAACATTTTTCGTTAAGAAAACATTTGAAAAAAGAAAAAAAAATTTTTTTCTTTTTTCCCACGAGGGATTAAAACTTTTATTTAATAATTACGTCATGCTTCTACGATAATAATGATAATAATAATGATAAACAATCACAAATATATACATATATATATATATATATATATATATATTTAAAAAGGATGAATTAATTAAAAATCGCCGGAAGTCATTGAAAAGTCATTCAGTCAGTCTCTCTCGTGTTATTACATCCGTGAATTATTCGCCTCTTTCCTCTCTTCCCGTGGGGGGTCAGGGGTAAGGGGAGAGGGAGAGGGAAAAATTAAAAAAAATAAATAAAAAACTTACGGTACACTTCGATACGAATTTCTTTAACGAGTGGAATTGAATTTTCCGTTACGTAAACTTTACATTTAAGTTTTGAATTGTATAATTTTCTCGTTACGTTTGATTGAAAATATTGATTGACGGTTAAAGAGGGACCAGATGATTCCATTACGTCATCTAAAAGTTCATCGTGTTCGTTCCACCATGTAATTTTCGGTCGTGGACGTCCTTTTTTATTAGAAAACAAACATTTCAATAAAATTATTAAATAAAATTTATTTATTATTATTTTTTTCAACTCACCTCCTACGACGTGGCAGGAAAGAAAAAGATCGTAACCTTCCATAAACGGACCCGCCATTCCAATAACTTCTTTTCCTTGTGCATCGTATATAATCGGATCCGACGGTTGCACTATAAAAATTATTATCATTATTAATTAATAAATTCGTTAAATTTTTTTTTTTTTTTTTATGTCGTCATCAACGTTACCTATTAGCGTTAGATTAACTTTATAATTTTTTGTCGGTGAATTATTAAAATCAATTCTACACCGGTAAATTCCTTGATCCGATTCTGCGACCTTTGATATTTTTAATCTTGATCTAATGGAACCTTTTCCTAAAAGGAAATTCGATCTTGAACCGAAATCGTTACTCATTGCCCAGTGTATGGCGTGTTCTAGCGGGCCCCCTCTCGCATCCAAACTGTAATTAATATTATTATCATTATCAATTTAATTTTTTTAATTTTTTGGGAACGGAAATTAAAAATTTTTTTCCTTTTCCGGTAATAAACCCCCTCGCCTCATCTTTTCTTCCTCCCCATTTCATTTATTTTTTTAAAAATTTATTATTTTTCCGTAATTTTGACGTCATTAAAATGTCATCACGATTAATATTATTAAAAAAACGTCTTTAAACTTAAAACATACACACACACGTGCGTTTAACTATATCCGGTTTTTTGTACGTGCGTTTAACTATATCCGGTTTTTTGTACGTGCGTTCGTGTGTGCGTGTGCGTGCGTCGTAATTATTTATCGATAAAAACGCTCGCGTTTTGTGAGCATAATTTTATTATTATTACGTAAAAAAAAATATTATTAAATAAAGTCTTTAATATGGCGTGCACACGCTCACGCACACGCACACGCACACACAGTTGTTAGAGACACCACGTTATCTTAAAAACTTTTTCCAACGTATTAATTCAGTTGAATTAAATAACAAACGCAAATTAATAACAGTTGAAATAACAGAGCATAAAATGTCTTCTTAATCTTAATCGTTCGTTAACAAATATTAAATATCAAATCCACGGACGAAATCAACCGGGAGAATGGGAATGAATCCTTTCTTCCTATCATTCCTTCCTCCCTTTCTTTCTTCCTGTCTTCCTTAAAATTTTCCGTTGACGTGATTAATAATTATTATTATTATTTGTTTGAGTGACGCGAGTGAGTGAATATCTCGGAATATAAAATATTCGTGACCTCGTGAAAAAAAACCTCATTGTTATTATTATTATTAGTTTTTAGTGTGATTTAGGGAGTCAGGAAAACTGAGTAATTGTGGTATCGATTCCCGTTAATATAAAACCGCAAAATGACACCGACGACCGCGATACAAACAAACGAACAAACAAACAAACAAACGATAATTCCCTCACTACTCATTGTCGAAAAAAAATTCATCATGTTTTAATTGTAATTTATTATTAGGGGTAAGAAAAAGGTTAATTTTCCTTTCTTTTTTTACCAAGAGTAATTTATTATCATTATCATTATTATCATTATTAGTATTAGTATTATTATTATTAAACAAAACGTTTTTGAAAAATTTTCAACGTAAACAAATGTAAAAAAATAAAATAAAATAAAAAATATTTTTGTTTCGTATTTTAAAAAACGAATGCAAAACCGCAAAATTGACGGAAAATCCCTTTCGGCTCTTATCAATTATCGGTCATCAACATCGTCATCACTTCCCACCGCCCTCCATTCCCTTCCTAAATTCCACCCCCCTCATCCTGCACCGCCGAAAATTAAATTTTTGTGAAAAATAAAAACGCGAGAGTTTATTTTTATTGCTAACAACAAAACGAAAAAAATAATAATAATAATTTTTGTTTTTTTAAAATCTCACGTTCTTCCCCCTCTTCCTTCCTACTTTCACCTCCTACTTCCACCCACTTCCTCCCCCCAAATGACAACGACAACAACAACAAACTCAGCGTGTTTTTTTTTTGTTGAAAATTATTTTAAAAAAAATTTTTTTTTTTCCCAGCAAAAATTTGAATTTTTACATTGATAAATAATAATGATGATGATAATAATGATAATGATAATGATGACGATTTGTCGTTAGTTTTACGCTGGAATTTTCACGTATGTTTAACTCATCGGAAATGTAAAAAAAAAAAAAATTAATTTCGAAAAAGAAAATTAACGGGTAGAAAAACTTCTACTTTATTTTAATTGTTTAATAGTAATAATAATAATAATAATAATTACAATTCGTGTATTAGGTTTTCACGCGCACTCACGCACCTTCGTCCCCCTCCTCCCCGAAAAAAAATAATTATAGATGTTTATTTAATTAATTACGGGTAATTTTAATTAAAATCTCACAAAAAGGTAATGAAAAAGGTGGCGGCGGCGTCGGCGGTTTTCTTTATAAGACATAAACGGTCTCCTTTTTCCTAACAATAAAAACTTTTAGGGGTAATTAATTCACGTTAATATGTTGTTAAACTTACATAGAAAAAAAAAATTCCAGAACTGGAGAAAATAATAAAAAAAAATTCCAAAACGTTTGATTCCAGTTTTTTTTTATTTTTTAATCTCTGGAGAATGATAAAAATTTTTTTTTTTTTAAATTATGCTTATTAATTTTTTTTTTTTTTTTTTTTTTTTTTTAATCAAGAGTTTAGTCATTTTTCACTGTCAAAGACATTTTTTTTCTGCTGTTCCTGTTACTGGAGCTGGAACTGGAGCAATTAAAAAAAAAAAAAAAAAAAAAGTAATCAAAAAATTAAGTTTGTCAATTTATTGTTCGTATGACAATCCAGAAAATTTTTTACTGGATTGTTTGTCCAGAGGGTAAAAAAAAAAAAATAAAAAAATAAAAAATGTCAGATTTTTTTTTTTTAATGCCCGGAACGAAATAAAAAAATTTCTTTTAATTTCTCTTCTCCCTTTCCCTCCCCCCAAATTCTTTCCGAAATGAATAATAATAATAATTTAAAAGTTTTTTCCAAAAAAAAAATTACGTAATGAATTTAATATAAATTATTTATTAAGTAAAAATGTCTGAATTTTAATTGTTTGTCGTAAAAAAAAAAAAAAAATGGCATAAAAAGTTTTCATAACTTTTTTTTTTTTTTTGGTCTTTTCATTTTGACTTTTTCAAAACCTTAACCGGTTCCAGAAAAAAAATTCTGGAAGTTCTCTCTCTTCCCCCAAAAAAAATCTTTTTTTATTACAAGTTACAAAATTTTTTCTTTTTTTTTTTATTGTTTTATAACCATTCGGGGAAAAATTAAAAAAAAAAAAACCAACCAAAAAATTCGATATTATTTAAACGTGGCAATAACGGCACAAAAAAAAAAATTATTCTGGAATTTTCCAAAACTCTCTCTCTCATCGGTAGTATCATGAAAAAATGATTCCTTACCCAGCAAAATTTTTTATGTATGTAACCGATATCAACCATAAGATAAACACGTGTAAAATACACATTATAAAATTTTATAACAAATAATTTTTATTATAAAATGAAAAATATTAAACCATTTCCGGTCGTGTAAAAAGAAATCGAGAGACAAGAAAAAAAAATCTTATTCAGCTTAAATAAAAATTCAATATGGCGGAATTAAAAAAAAAAAAATAAAATTGCAACAAAGCTTTTTTTTTTTCAAAAGTTGGATAAATGTAAAAAAAAATTTTCTCATCGTTTCGATTTCTTTCCCCCCCACGTTTGTTTGTTTGTTTGTTTGTTTTATATACGCACACACACGTGAAAAATATTAAATTAAATTTGGCAACATTGATTTAAAAAAAAGTTTTTTTTTTTAAAGTTGTAAAAAACAATAAAAACTAAAATGGCGGTCAACTCGAATGGAAAAAAAAAAAAAAGTTTTCCACCATCAAAGGTAAATGTACCGGATATTTTACTTTATCGATAAAGATTTGTTATAGAGCGCTATATTTTTTTTTTATAGCCTCTATAATTTTCTTCTCTTTTTTTCCCCTGTGAAAACATACTCATCTGACCTTTTGACCTCACGTCTTTGTACAAGTATGAAAATGAGAAATGAACGAGTAACTGGAGAAACGAAATCCAGAAAAGAAAAAAAAAAGTACGAATTAAAAAATTAATTTTTTTTGTATTATTAATCGTTAACAAACAAACTCACGAACAAACAAACAAACGAACAAACAACAAACGGGAATAATCTTATCGGTCAAATAAAAATTTTACTTCTTAAAATAAATTTAATAAAGTTTTTCTTTTTTTTTTTTTTATAAGAAAACAAACATAAATGCACTAAAGTTACGTTACGCGCGTTTGTACGTTTGTCCGTACAACAAACAAACAAACAAACCTAAAATCTTGATTTATTACTAGGTCATAAATTTAAGATTTTTCATCACACATTACAAAAAAAAAAAGGCATTAAAGTAATGAAAATGGCGCCTTAACAGTTTTTTACTTTTTACTTTACTTTATTTTTCCTCCTCTTCTCCTTTTTTTTGTTTATTACGCGTGTAAAAAACGCGGCGTAAATTTATCGAACGTACCTTCTATTATCCGTTAAAAAAATATTGTTTTTTTTTTTTTTTTATGGGAGGGAAGAGGGAGGGAGAGAGGAAGCGGAAACGAACGAAACACAAAAAAAAAAAATTTTTTAACAATTTTTATCATCACCTCCCCATCTTTCCTTTGTTATCTTTGTTAACGTTATCAACAAAATAAAGATAGGGGGAGGAAAAACGACTGATAAGAAAATTTAAAAAAAATTTCCCCCCCCTCTTCCTCCCCAATTAAAAATCCCATTCGTGAATTGAGAAAGAAAAAAAAAATTAAATATTCGTTTTATCCATTTAATACTTTTAGAAATTTCTAGAATTTCTTCTCCATGATTACGGGGGAGGGATGGCGAAGTAATGAAGGAAGGGAGGGGGAAGCGGAAACAGGAAGTTTCCGTTAAATTTTGTTTTAACGATTTTTTTAAATATTCGATTATTTTCAAATGAGTTCCTTTTAAATATTTACACAAAAAAGTAAAAAAAAAAAAAGAAGAAAAGTTTTTTCCACTAACAAAATTTTCCAGAAACAACAACAACGAGAAAATAATAATAATAATAATAATAATAATAATAATAATAATAATAATAATATTTAATTGAAAAAACTACTCTTATATAAAACGCAATAAAAATTTATAACAAAACGTGAAAAGCGAAATAATAATAATAATAATAATAATAATAATAATAATAATAACTGAAAAAAAACTTTTTTCCTTTTCTTTTTTTTTTAATGGAAATTTAATTTAGTTTTTTTATTTAAAATTACCTGCGTAAATTACGCTGCGTTTTTTTTTTTTTTTAATAATAATAATAAATGAAAGGATAAATTGTTTAAATTAATAACAACGAGTGGCTACTGCTACTACTACTATTACGACTGCTGGAATTAATTAATTAACAAAAAAAAAGAAAAAAACTGGAGAAGATAAAGTTTTAAAAGGTCATCCAAGAGGAAATAATTCGAATTAAAATAAAAAAAAAAATT
>NW_002987320.1:267615-269335 GCF_000006295.1 Pediculus humanus corporis | reverse complement strand
AAAAAAAAAAAATCGCGAAATGATTACACAACCGGAAAAACAAACGAAAAAAAATTTTTTTTTGAGGAGAGGACTAGGTAGGAGGAGGGAGGGGGGTCGAATCGTGGCGGTAGATATTTTCCTTTGAAAATAATTTTTTTTTTTTTGGTTGCCAATGGCAAAAACTTTTCCTTTTTTTTTTGTTCTTTTCTTACGTGGAAAAGAATTTTTAAAACTATTTAAAGAATTTCATTTCACGTTTTTTTTTTTTGATCTTCCGCTTCCGTTTTCGCCTTCCCCCTCCTCCCACTCCCCTTCTTCTTTTCCTGTTGGAGAAGAATAATTTTTGTTAAATACTTCTTTCTTTTTTTTTTTTTTTAAATTTTCACGTCAGTTTGTTTAAAAGAAAAAAAAATTTTTTTAAAAATATACCTTGAAAAGAAAAATGAAGAAAAGGTTGGAGTTGGGTCGGTGACGTCGGTGATGACGTTGGCGGCGGTGGCGGTGGCGGTATAACAAAAAATGCGCAAAAAAGTGGAAGTAGAAGAACGAAAAAAGAAAGAGAAAAATGATATTAATTAAGATTAAATGCCCGAATGTAAAAAAAAAAAAGAAAAAAATTTACTTTTAACAAGGGAATTAAAAATGGAGGATTTCAGGTAAAAATTTAATTACGTCAGTTAAATTTTTATTGAGTTAATAATAATAATAATAATAATAATAATAATAATAATAATAATAATAATAATAATAATGATAATATTAATAATGATGATGTTTCGTTAAAAAAAAAAAACTTTTTCCTTCCTTTTTTTTTTTTTTTTTTTTTTTAATAATTTTATTGTTTATAAAAAAAAAAATTTTTTTTCTATTCTATCCCTTTCCTCCCCTCCTCCTTTCCCTCCCCTTCCTCACCATCCCATTTTTTTCCCCTTTGTTAATAACATTCCTTTCTTTTTTTTTGTTTTACTCAAAGGTAATAAAATATATAATTTAATTTTTAAAAAAAAAAAAAACTTTCGTCACCGAATATATATAAATAAAAATGGCGGACGGTACAAAAATACCCTAAATAATAATAATAATAATTAAACAAATTCGTAAATATTTATTATTATTAGTATTATCTATTTATTTATTTAAGAAATTTTTTTTAATGAAATTTTTTTTTCCGTCGTACCTGACACGAAATCCAAACCGGAAATGTTTGTTTATTTATTTATTTTTTAATGATAATAATAATACTAATAATAAAAATAAACGACAAAGCAATTTATTTATTTATTTTAGTTTAACCGTTCGTTCGTTTGTTCTTTTTTTTTTTTTTACCAATCAATAATTTAGTTTTTCATCCGTCGCCATTTTCTTTTTTCTTCTTACTTCTTATATATATATATATATATTTTTTTTTTATATATATATTTTTTTTAACAACAGACGGAAAAAAATTGCTGAAAACATTTTCTTTTTTCCCCTCCTCCCCTCCCCCCGAAAAAGAAGAAAAAACTGACAAACAATATTTTTTTTTCAATTTTTTTTTTTTTTTTTCTGCTGATTTGTTAAAATCTGAAAAGGCAATTCTTTTTTTTTGGGGGGAGGGGGAGGAGGGAGCTTAAAGAAAAAAAAGAAAAAATAAATAAAAAGATATATAAACGCTATGAGAGAAAAAAAAAATCTGGAGAAGAAAAAATAAAAAAAAAAAAACAGGAAACAAAATGAAAGAAAAAAAACGTTTAAGTAA
>NW_002987320.1:265641-267415 GCF_000006295.1 Pediculus humanus corporis | reverse complement strand
AAGTTACGCCTACATTTTAACAATTAATTTTAATTTGATTTAATTATAAATAAAAAAAAATTTTAACGTTAAATGCTTGCGAAGCAGAAGAAAAAGAAGAAGGAGAATAATAATAATATAAAAAACAACGTTTTTTTTTTACCTTTAACCTTTTGTAACCTTTTCAAATTAATTTTTTTTCCTTATCCTTCCCTTTTTTTGACGAACCCTTTTTTTACCTTTTTAATTACCTTAGAAAAATCAATAAGTTAAATAAAAAAAAATTTTTTTTTTTTTAATAACGAAACAACTTTTTTTTATTAATTAATTCTGTTATTAATTATCGATTTTGTACTTTTAACGATTCCTTTATTATTATTATTATTATTAATTTCCTATAAAATTTTTTTTTCAATTCCTTCCCCCCCCCTTCTCGTTCGCAAACGTTGAGCGGTGATGATGGTAATGTGGCGGATTTGCTTACCTGTAAACGGGTATTCCCGAAGTATCTTTAAACCAGAGAACCATGCTCACTTGATCGTTTTTATTTGCTGACATTACGTCACAGGGTAATTCGACGTCGAATCCTGGAACTCCCCAAACAACCAAAGCAGGAACTGAAACGTTAATTGAAATAAAAATAATAATAATAATAATAAAAACACAATCGTTGAATCTACAACAAACACGTAACGACGTAGTATTAGCAAAAAAATAAACGGGGGGATGAGGGGAGGGGGAGATAAGAGAAGATGAGGAGGGGAAAAAGGTGTCAAAGGTAAACCTGATGGAATAAGTTAAGAAGTGAAAGCAGAAGAAATATTTTTATTTATTTCTATGAAGAAATTTTTAAAACGTAAATAATTGACATAAAATGAATGCGAAGAATAAAAACGAAAATAAAACAGGAAAGAAAGACAGAAAGAAAAAAAAATTTAAAGTGAGTACAAAAATAAAAAGTCATTTGAATGTTATACAATTTAAATATATAATTAATGACTTCTTTCTATATGTACGTGTATAATATATAAGGGGAGTGACACATTTTGAGAAATGAGAATGAGAAGGAAGACATTTTTAAATATTCGATTCGTGCCAAAAAAAAAAAAAATTTTTTTTTTTTGATACGATTATTTGTTTATTATTTTAAATTTTCCCTTCTCCCCTCTCCTCTCTTCCCACCTCTTCCTGTTCCCCCACGTTCGATAGAACTAATTACGTATAAAAAAAATATAAATTTAAAAAAATGTAAAAAGAAAGGATGGAAAGAGAGAGAGAGGGAGAGGGAATGGAAATTGATACACTTTTGATTTCACATCGAACGATTTACAATAATAATAATAATAATAATAATAATAATAATAATAATCGATTTCCTTTTTCTTTCCCCTCCCCTCCTTCCTCCCCTTATCACCGCCTCGAAAAGAAAACAAGTTTAAATTTTTTTTTTTTTTTTTCCAGGTAAAATTGAGGAGATGGAAAAAGGGAAGGAAGGAAGGGAAAGGTAGGAGTGAAAATTTTTTTCGTTTTCATTTTTTTTCTTCTTTCTTCTGCTTTCTTTCTAGAACATTCCCATCCTATAACGTCATTTTCTTTTGAAACTAATTTGTTTTTATTATGCAAAGGTAAGTGTTATTACTAAAGATTTCGAAGTTGTATAAAATTTTATTTAAAGAGAAAAATAAAATAAAATGATATAAAGTTAAAGAATGAAAATGTAAGAGATGGAAAAAGCAAAAAAAAAAGAAAACGGGAGGAGGGGAAGGATAAAGAGAAAGAAAGAAAAGGTAAAGAA
>NW_002987320.1:255828-265506 GCF_000006295.1 Pediculus humanus corporis | reverse complement strand
AGGAGAAAGAAAAATACGAAAGGAATGAGAGAAAGGAAAGAGTTTAAAGGAGGAGAGGAAGAGAAGGGAAAGAGAAAGGGAGGACGAGGGTGGGGGGAAACGGGAAAATTTATTCCTCGTTAAAATTTTAATAAATATCGTGTTATGTTTATAATAATAATAATAATAATCGGTCGGTGTCGGATTAAGGATGATGATCCAACCGTAAATAAACGTCGTTAAAAAAAAAATATACACAGCAATTAAATTATTATTATTATTTTTTTTTTTTAAATACAAATTTTCACATCATCCGATGTTTTTTTCTTCATATCACTCGACTGATAAGAAACAAAATAATAATAATAATAATAATAATAATAATAATAATAATAACGAAATGTAAAGCAATCAAAAGTAAAAAAAAAAAAAAAATTTACACCGGAAAAAAATTATTCGAATTGAATTAACTATTTATTTCGCTACCATTTTAATTTTTTTTTTGACACAAATAATAATAATGATGATAATAATGATAATATTGATAATAATAATAATAATGATAATGATAATTGAAATTTTTTTTTTGCCAAAAATCAAACAAGGAACCAACACATCTGGTTAATTTAAAAATTATGAAAAAAATAAATAAATAAAACATTTTTTTTTGTTTTTTATGTTCGTTTAAAATAATTTATTATTCAATTATTGTTTCATCAAACGAAACATTAATAATAATAATAATTATTATTATTATTATTATTATTATTAGATATTTGAAATTGTCGCCTACTTAAAAAAATATTTAAAAACAATTTTAATTTTTTTTTTTTCCGTCGTAAATTTACTGAAAAATGATTACATTAACAAACGGAATAACGTTTGCGGCGATTATTATTATTATTAATAAATAAAAATTGGCAAAAAATCTAATAAATAAATAAAGAAAGAAAAAAAAAGCAATTCAATCGACCATGTAAGTGGGAGCAGAAAGAAAGAATGACAAACGGAAGGGGGGGAGGAAGGAATATTTTTTTTTGACTTCAAAAAATAAAACAAGTCGATTGAAATTTTTTTTTTTTTTTTGGTTGTTTCCGTTTCTTTCGGTTTAAATAATGTTTGTAAATATTTACATTTTGTTGTATATTTTTTTTATAAAAAAATAAACGCTCGCGTACGTTTTACGTACGCGTCACGTATTTTTTATAAAAAAAAAAAATTTTTTCTCGACGTACGAATATGGATGGCATCCGTCAATCAATTTTACAAATTTTTAACGAAAAATTTTTTTTTTCTTTTTTTGATTTTGGCGGGAAAAAAAACATTTTCATTTCCGGTTTTATTTTTTGGTTTTTTTGGGAAGGTTCTCGTGGCAGAAGACAGTTAGAATAAATATATAAATAAATATTTTTGTACAAAAGTAGAAAAATGACGAAAAAATGTGACGATTTCGTAAAAAATAAAAAAATAATAATAAAATTTATCTTTAGCCACGTCAAATTTTTTTTTTTATTTAAATAATTTTAATTGCGTAGTAGTACGTCATGCGTAAGACAGTTTGATAACTGATAACGTTATCAAACGTATCGTACGTAATAATATAATAAGAGAAAAAGATTTGTTAAAAGTAAATTTTCATTTTTTCCTTTTTTTTTCCGTAGTAATAATAATGATAATTATCATGAGGAAAACTTTATTAAAATAAAATTACGCTTATGTTTCGATTATAATAAAATAAATTTGTCGTCTGCTACTGTCGTTAAAATTTGTTTAAAATTTTTTTTTTTTTTTAAAGCGAAAGGGAAAAAAGGTTTGAACGATTTTTTTTTTTTGTTTTAATTTTTATCATTTTAAAAAAAAACTTTTTTTCTTTTTTTTTGTCGTGTCACAAGATCTTAAATCGAACTTTCGAAAATATAAAAAAAAATAATTAAAGAAAATTTTTTTCTTTAAAAAAAAAACAAAATCTCATTTTTTTGATAACAATTAATCAATACAACAACAACAACAAAAAATTTTTTTTTCGACGACATGATGTAAAAACCATTTATTATTATTATTATTATTATTATTATTATTATTATTATTATTATTATTATTATTATTATTATTATTATTATTATTATTGTCCCGTCGTTCAATTTAAAATAAATAAAAACTCATTCGTTTTCGTATTATCATCATCATCATCAACATTAATATCGTTTGGTTTTGTAAATTTTGTGAAAAAGTTTCGTCGATTTAAAAAATTAAAAAAAACGCGCGTTTGTCAAATATTAATTTTAATTCATCTTAATTATTATTATTATTATTATTATTATGAATGACGATCGATTCGAAAATTTTTAAAAAATTTTAACCGGTCAATTTTTTTTTTTTTAAAAAAACGACCGGCGAAAAATTGGCTCGCGTTAATTATTAACGATATTTGCAATTTATGTAAAAAACAAAAACAAAAAAATTTTGATAATCCGCCAAAATGCGATAACGAAACAAAACAAAAATTTACTTAATTATTTTTACGCGCGTTTTTATTAAAAACGTCACACGGGCGCCGAAAATATTCATTTTCCTTCCCGTGAAAAAAAAATTAATGACGTCATTTTCGTTTACGAACGTTGTAAAAAAAAAAAAAACAAATCGATATTCACTTCACGGAAATCGCGATGGATAATCACGAGAAAAAAAAACGCGCGCGTTTTTAAATTATAAATAAATTTTTTCCTTTCGTTTCTTTTCTTTTGTTTTTTTTTTTTATCACTCTCGTAATAATTTGTTTAAATAAAGCGTTAAAAATTCTATAAAAAAAAAAAACGCTGATTTAATGATTTATTTACGCCGCGTAAAATTGATAAAACGTAATTTCGAATCTTTTGTTTTCATAATTTTCTCCTTTTTTTTTTAATGATCTTTTTATTAAGCTAAAAATAAAAAAATCATACAAATTTTTAATTGGGGAAAAAATTGCGTTATGTCAAACTGGAAATCCTTCAAACCTTCCCCTCATCAACTCCCCTCCCCGATTTAATAATGATAATAATAATTTGTGGAAAAAATCAATGAAAAATCGATCAAATTTTATATAAGATTTTATTCGGAAGAGGCGAGCGCTCGGGGAAACGAGTGAAGGAGTAGGAAAAGGGAGAGAGGGAGGGGTAGGGAAGAAGGGATTTTTTTTATAAATAAATTATTTAACCAGGATGGAAATCAAAAAAAAAAAAAAATTTTTTTAAATAAAAATAAATAAAGTTAAAATTAAACATTGGATTATATCCAGAAAAATAAAATCGTAACCACTTAATGAATAACCGGATGAGAGAATAAGAAGTTATCAGCTGTTTCCTCTTTATTTTTTTTTTTTTAATATGGCCGTAAAAATGACGTCAAATTTTTTTTAAATTTCATAATGTTGGTAATAATTAGTTGTAATAAATATTACTTTAAAAAAAAAAAAATTCCCTCGTTTCTGATTGGTCGGATCGTTCGGAAGGTTCGTAAAAACGTAAGTTTAGGTTTCGTGGAAAAAAAAACTGAGTGACACCTGCCGGAAAAAAATCTAACCATCGAACGTTTTCCATTTTTAATTTAAATCATTATTAATTTTATAATAAAAACTCTATGACATTTTTCGCATAGAATATAAAATAATCCATTAGTAGCAAAAAAAAATTTAATTTAATTTTTTTTATAAAAATCTTTTTCCCTTTTGACAAACATTTATTATTTCATCCTGTGATTTTTTAAATAATAATAATAATAGTTTTTAAACGAGGGGAGAAAAAACAAAAATTTGTAATTGATAGTCTAAAATGAATTCCATAGAGTAAAAAAATAAAAAAAATAAAACAAACGGAAGACAAATATGGTCGCAGGTGAAAGATTTTGTAATTTTGTTTTTTTTTTTAAAATCGTATTTCTGTCTTTAGAAAAAAAATTTTTATTTTTGTTAATAGTGCGACAAACCGGAAATTAATTATCGTTAAATAATAATAATAATAATAATAAATTTTATTTATTCTATGAAATGTAATAATGATTAATTAGAAGGTGAAAACTATAGAAATAGTTTTTATATTCGTTTTTACTTACACGTTGGTTTTTTTTTTTTTTTTCGTAAATTTTTATTCGACGTCATTTCTTTTTTCCCAAAGGAAAATGAGTAATTCGGGTGATTAGTCTCAAAGGAATTTTTTTGAAAAACAATCAATTTTTTGTTTTTTTTTTATGCGCATGCGATATAATCGAAAAAAAAAAATTTTTTTCAAAAGTTTTCTACGATGTGAATTTCATTCATTTTAAAAATTTTCTTTCACTCTCTCTCTCTTTTTCTCTTTCTTTCTTTCTTATTTTTTTTTTTGGGGGAGTTTTATAAATGAAGTAATTTTGTTGTCGTTAGTGTCATTAGTAAATTATATCGCGTAATTAATTTTTTTCTTTAAAAACAGACCACGATTAATTAAATTTTATTACTCATCCTAAAAAAAAAAAAAAGGAAATAATTTTTTTTGTTCTTTCCCCTTCTCTTTTCCCCTCTCCCGGCGTACAAATGTACAAACAAGACGTTACAAATCGACCTTCTGTTTAATGTCAAACAAAAAAAAAAAAAAAGAGGCGGAGGCAGAAGATAAAAAAGAAAATGCGGTGTTAAACGTTAAAATAATAATGATAATGAAAATAATAAAAATCAAAAAAAAATGGCAAAACAATCCGACAACAAACTCGTATAATTTCAAAAAAATTGCGAATTTGTAAATTTACGACGTTAAAAAATTAATAACAAACAAGTTTAAATCGATTTAAATGAAACAAACAAACGAGAAATATCTCAATACAACAACAACAACCGATTCGAAAGGAAAAGAAAAATGGCGCGGGGATTTTAATTATGATTCTTACGTTTAAATAATTTATTAAATCGTCGATAATGAAAAAAAATTAAAAAGTTAAAACGTTTCTTAATGCCACGGAAAAACAAACAACAACGGGAAAAGCGCATAAGAAAAAACGAGGAGGTGGAAAAGGAAAATTTGTTTGTTTTTTTTTTTTACTTAAAATATATTTAATTCTTTTTATTTGCCACTCACTCTATGCGTTCCTGAAGAGAGAGAAAAAAAAAAGGAAAAGAAAATTAAAATAAAAAACATTGAAGAAAGAAAGAAAGAAAAAGAATGAAAAAAAAGGAAAAAAAAGGAATGAAAAAAAAAGGCGTAAAGAAATTAATCTTTTACCTTGATATATTGTATATAAGGAATAGGAAAAAAAAAAAAAAAAAGGTTTTTTATTGTAGTTTTGGATTAAGAGTTCTTAAGCCGTGAAACAGCCTCCCGGAAAATAAAATAGAATAAAGAGTGAGAGAGAGAGAGAGAGAGAGAGAAAGAATAATAATGTAGATAAAAATTTAAACAAAGGAATAAAGCGAAAAGAAAGAAAGAAAAAAAATGACTGAAAAACAGACTCATTGCATTCATCGTGGAAGAAGAAAAAGAAGAAAAAAAATTCTTTTTTTTTTTTTTCGGATGCATTAATCCAAAATATTAGCGTGGATAATCCGTCTTTTTGACGTTTTGCCCTTTTTCCTCTTCCTTCCCCTCCCTCTCTTTCTTTTTCTCTTCCTTTTACCTCTTCCCATTCCGCCATCTTTTTTTTTTCTTTCACGATACATAACGTTAATTAGATTCTATTCCCATAGCGTTATATTTCTTTAAGGGTTAACTTAATTTTTTTTTTTTTTAGAATATTCTTTTCATTCATTTCAACCGCGCGAAAACCTTTTCTTTTTTTTATTTCCTTTTTCTTCTTCTTCTCCTCCTTCTCCTTCTCCTCCTTCTTCTTTTTCGTTATTCTTTGACAACAATTTTTAAAATGTAATCTGTTAACGTCACGCTCTCGTGTGTGTTTTTCTTAGTTTCGAAACGGAATGATGGAAACGAATTTTTATCGATTGTATTCCTAAAAAACTACCCCCCTTACCCCCTCCCTTCCTCGTCTTCTCAATAAAAAAAGGGCCTTAACACATCGCGGTGCTATTTTTTGTCGGATGAAACCGATAAAATCTATCAGACATTAATTAAAAAATCATAGAAGACTAACTAAAATTCAATCGATTCACGATAATAATAATAATTTTCAATGAGCTGATTAAACAAAAACGAATTCATTGTTGTTTATAAAACGATAATGATAATAATGATAATGATAATAAACATTATTATTTACGTTTGGTTTTTAATAAAAAAAAAAAAACCAAAAATTTTTTTCGTCTGGTTATTTTAAAAAAAAAAAAAAAAAAACAAGGAAATTCCAGACTTAAATAATACAATTATTATTATTATTATCGTTTATCATTTATCATTATTATTATTATTATTATTATTTCCGGGGAATAATGACAGTAGTCGGTAGTTATATAAAGGTCGGGATTAAACGATGATTAATTGTCTTTTTTTTTTTTTTATTAATTCAACGATTATCATCATTAACCGTCGTGTTAATTATTTATTCTAGCAGACTACAAAATTTTTTTTTGTTTTGTAGTCACGTGGTCATCGTCGCGAATCAATCGATTCGTTAAAAAAAAAAATTTTTTTTTATTGACGGTGAAAATCGATTGGGATGCGAGTCCCACCCACCAATTTACGGTTTCGATAGAGATAAACGTACTTAGCTTACGCGAAACGTTTTTGTTTGTGATGATAATAATGATAATAACGTATGTCAAGGGTCACGTTCTTTACGAATAGCACCACCACCACCGCCACCACCACTAACACCGACTTACAAACCCTAAAAAAATCCATACCTGAATTAAATGTCGGAAAAACTTCGTCACGCACGTAAATAAATTGTCACGATTGTAAGTGATGATGATGATGATAATAATAATAATGATAAAGAGCAAATGAATAATTAAAAAATGGTGATGATGATGATGATGCATTAAAAAAAAAATTATTACATTAATCATTGTTTTCTTGTTATTATTATCATAATAAAAAAAAAGTTCTAAGAAGTTTAATGACGTCATGAAAAAACAATTAGTTTAATTAAAAAAAAAATACCGTTAAAAAAAAATTAAAGGATTAACGTAATAATAATAATAATAATTCGATGGATGATTGTTAACATGTGTGTTTGTGCTCTACGAGTTGTGTTGGTGCTATAAAATTTTTTTTTTTTAAAAAGTGAATTATAGCATAGGAATTATATAGTAGTAATGGTGATGGTGATAATAATAATAATAATTTAAATGCCGCGATTATATCTTCATCTTATTCATCTTTCATCTTAAAGCCGCGTTATTATTATTATTATTATTATTTTATTTGTGTGGGGAGTTTATGTTTGTAACTGTCAACGATGTTTTTTTTGTTTTCATTCTTTCTTTCTTTAACCCAAAAGCATCAAAGCTTATCTTTTTTTTTTGTTTTTGTTTCTGTTCTCCCCTTCGTTGTTTTGTTTTTTTTTAATGTTTACCGTTTTGTTAAAAAAACAATTTTGTGTTACGATAAAATTCTTTTTTTTTATTAGTAATAATAATAATAATAACAATAATAATAATATCTTATTTAATTAAAACGATTTTTTTTTTCGTTTTTCGGTCTTCGTATTATCGGATTATTTTTTCGGGGGTGGGGGCGGAGCATTAAATTAATTATAATAATAATGATAATGATGATATTAAAAAAAAAAAATTCTAATTAAAATAATAATAATGATAATAACAATAATAACCCGAAGGTTGTTTATTTATATTTCGTATACCTGATTAAATTTTTTTAATTTTAAAACCCACGTCGCGTAACAATTATAATAATAATAATAATTCATTAAATTTTTTTTTTAGACCCTCGGTTGTCTCCTTCCCCGCCCCCGCGCGGTTGTCTTCTCCCCGATCTAACAACCCCTCTTAGGTTTTCGACAATAAACCACGAGGGAGAAAAAAAAAATAACAATAGAATTCGAATACCTGAAACGCATTTTTTTTTTTTTTAAATTAACGATCTGTTGTTGAAAAAAAAAAAACGGTACGTTAAAAATATTTTTCCGCCTTTTTTTTTTTTTTAATTTGAAAATACAAAATTTACGAGTTTGAATATTATTAACATAATTTTTTATTAACTTGAAAACTTGGTCGTTAATAAAAAAAATGGCGGCGTCCAATCGACAAAAGACTACAAAAAAAAATAATTTTTCAAATTCCAATTTAATTTTTTTTATCGGTTATTAAAATTAATAATAATAATATTTCGGTGTGAATACGTCATTATTATTATTATTATTATTATTATTTCTCTACGGCGACGACGACGACACACTTTTACATAAAAAATAAATAAATAAGTTAATAGATTTTTATTTTTAAATTAATTCAACGAACAAACACGAGAGTGATAAAAACTCGTTTGAACGTCAAAACAAACGACAAAAAAACTTTTTTCTTATTTTTATTTATTTTTTTTTTCTCTTATCAAATCTTTCGTTATCAGTCATTTAAAAAAAAAAAAAACAAAACAAAAACCTGGAAATGAACATAAATAAAAATAAAATCCGATCGAAATTACCCCGTTCAACGACGTTTTTGATATCTTAATTATTATTATTATTGCATTCAAAACAACAACTTATAGGAAAAAAAAACAACCTGGAAATTATCATTATTATTATTATCATCATTATTATTAACACTCGTTTTTTTTTATCGTGTGGATGAACGAATCAAAATATAAATGAAAAAAATAAAAAATGGCGTAACCGTTTTTTTTAAAATTAATAATAAATAAATTAACTTCAAAAAAAAAAATATTAATAACAATAATAATAATAAAAAGTTACAAATTATTATTATTATTATTATTATTAGGAAATCGAACGTATGTAACTGATGATGAATTTTTATTTTTATTTTATTTCATTCATCCCCCATATTGTAACACACACACACACACACACGTGATGATAAATTAAAAAAAATTTTTTTTTTCCCCCTTCTTTTTCAACCCCCAATAATAATAATAATATAAATGTGTGTGCGGGTTTTTAATTAAAAAAAACCTCCAGGTCGTAACGTCTCATTTATTAAAAAAAAAAAAAAAATAATAATAATAATAAAATAATGATGAAAAAGATGTTATCGTTTGGTTATTGTTTTGTTTTTCATATTAATTCAACAACGATTAATTTTTTTTGTAAATGTGACGTCATTTTAATAATCGTAAACGTCATCGACACGTGACCATCTCTCATCACATGATGATTTTATTAGGTATTGGGGTTTAGATGGAAGGATTCGGGTTCTGGTAGAGGGCAACAAACAATTTAAAAAGTTATTTAATGTTATTTAAAAAAAGAAAAACTTACGTGATTTTTGAAAGTCGTAACTGTCGTCAGATCCGACGTAAATAAATTTGAAAAAAATCAAAAATAATCCGATTCGTTCGCAACAGGACGACAACATTTTAAAAAAAAAAAAAAAAAATTTTTTTTTTACTCTCACGAAATTATTTTTTTTTCATTTTACCCATTTTAAAAAAAATTTTTATTATTTTCATATTAATTTTTTTTTTTTTTTATTATTACTCGCGTCACCGGAAATTCATTTTTATAATATTTTCACATAACCACGCGCACTTCACCACATGTTTCATTCACCACGTGTGTGTTACCGAAAAGTGAGAGTGAGAGAGAGAGATAAAACAAAAT